>NW_018407163.1:852877-1033435 GCF_002113885.1 Mizuhopecten yessoensis | reverse complement strand
AGTTAACACTGGGTGACCATGTAATCTGCCAGTGAAGGGTAGAGTTAACACTGGGTGACCATGTAATCTGCCAGTGAAGGGTAGAGTTAACACTGGGTGACCATGTAATCTGCCAGTGAAGGGTCGAGTTAACACTGGGTGACCATGGAACCTGCCAGTGAAGGGTATAGTTAACACTGGGTGACCATGTAATCTGCCAGTAAAGGGTAGAGTTAACACTGGGTGACCATGGAATCTGCCAGTCAAGGGTAGAGTTAACACTGGGGGACCATGGAATCTGCCAGTCAAGGGTAGAGTTAACACTGGATGTCCATGGAATCTGCCAGTCAAGGGTAGAGTTAACACTGGGGGACCATGGAATCTGCCAGTCAAGGGTAGAGTTAACACTGGGGGACCATGGAATCTGCCAGTCAAGGGTAGAGTTAACACTGGGGGACCATGGAATCTGCCAGTCAAGGGTAGAGTTAACACTGGGTGACAATGGAATCTGCCAGTGAAGGGTAGAGTTAACACTGGGTGACTATGGAATCTGCCAGTGAAGGGTGAATATTTGGCTGGGTGAATATGAATTTTACTAGTGAAGGGTGAATATTTGGCTGGGTGAATATGCATTTTATCAGTGAAGGGTGAATATTTGGCTGGTTGAATAAGAATTTTACCAGTGAAGGGTGAATATTTGGCTGGGTGAATATGATTTTTTCCAGTGAAGGGTGAATATTTGGCTGGGTAAATATGAATTTTACCAGTGAAGGGTGAATATTTGGCTGGGTGAATATGAATTTTACCAGTGAAGGGTGAAGTTAACACTGGCTGAATATGGAATTCACCAGTGAAGGTCGAATATTTGGTTTGGTGAAGGTTTCCTGGTATACAGTGTTTATACCTCGCACTGATACCCCAAATTAATACAAATTAGTTGGATTGCATTTGAGTTCACCTCACCACTTTCACTGTTACTAAATCATAAATGTATTTCACTTCCTGTAAAATAACTAAAGTTTCCTTTAATGTAGAATGGTCCTATATAATAATACGATTGAGTAGGTTATAGGACATGTTCATGATGTTGTATGAGAATACACCTGTTTAAGGTAAATTAAGTTCACTGTTACTACAAACAGATTTTCAGTTTTTCCTACAGTTCTCAAACCTCATTATGTGTAGTTACATGTAGTTGTGTTTGGATCACAAAATGAAAGGTCCAAGTCTCATTAACTAGCAACAGCTTTTAACCTTTCCTCACAAGTGATTTCCTCATGCTTTCATGTGCATTATCAAACTTCGCATAGCGATGGGTATGTCAGGATTGTTCTTTTCGTTAATGTAACAAAGGCCAAAGTCACAGATTCCTATATCATCTAAAGGGATTTATAGACGAGACCACAATTACTGTGAATAGTAATTATTTTGGTATCATTGCTCTGAAGATAATCTTAAATGATTTTCATGAAACTACACACACATGCTCACATACATCACCTGTTGTACAAGTTTGCATTTTGACATTAGGGTCAAAAATAAGGTCATTATTACTTTAAAAAGAATGTTTGTTGCCATCATTTTGTAGACTTTCGCGATTTTCATGAATCTTGAAATGAGGCGACGTTTCCACTGTATTACTGTTACTGTGTATAGAACATTGACATTCTGAACCCTAAGGCTCCTTTTGCACTTTATTACTGTTACTGTGTATAGAACATCGACATTCTGAACCCTAAGTCTCCTTTTGCACTTTATCACTGTTACTGTGTATAGAACATTGACATTCTGAACCCTAAGTCTCCTTTTGCACTTTTTTATCACTTCCCTCATTGAGCTATTATTTATATTGTTTGCGATGCCTTGCCAAAATTATTATGTTTTAGACCAAAACTGAAAAGAGCAATCTGTCCAATTTCATTAACACTGTTGTTTTAGTAAGGAAAATGTCTTATCATTCTGACATTTTTAGCTATTCAAATCACCATGCATTCGTAGTCCAGCCAGCCATCTTGAATTTTAGAATGAAAGTTTGTTTGCGCTATTTCTCATAAAGTATTGGTTGGATATTTCTCAAATTTCACATATATGTTCCCCATGATCCCTAGTTATGCATATTGTTTTTTGGGATTGATCACAAAACCAAAATGGCCGACAGGCATCGATCTTAATAATAATAATAATAATATACAAATAATATACAACATTTATATAGCGCCCTATATAATTTGTAAAATTACTCTAAGGCGCTTTACAACATATGGATAATAGTAATGGTTATAATTGTGAAAACAAACAACAAAGGCTTGCAATCACTTTCATACATTTAATCTTGAATTTGAGAATGAAATTTTGTTAGCGTTATTTCTCAGAATGTTCAGGAGGGGTCTTCCTCAAATTTCACATTATAGTTCCCAATGGTTCCTAGTTCCGCATTTTGAATTTTGGGGATAATAGGAAAAACAAGATGGCTGGCTGGTGGTCAAATTGAATATGTGAGTAAAAGTTTTTTAGCCCTATTGCTCAAAACGCTATGGAGGAATCTTTCTCAAATTTCACATAAGGGTTCCTTTTGTTCTTAGTTATGCATATCAAATCATATCAGCTGGCCATCTTGTTACAGTTTAAGTTTGTTTTCTCTATTTCTTAGAATTTATTGGAGTAATTTTTCTCAAATTTGATATGTAGTTTCCCCTTGGTCCTGAGTCCTTGAGGTTGATAAAAGATTGATTAAGATGGCGGACAAGCAAACTGATCAAACAGATAAGAGAAAAGAAGAGAAAAGATCAAACTGACATGGAACTAATGAAGACAGTACAATGGTGGGCGCCAAGATCCCTCTGAGATCTCTTGTTGTGAGATGGCCTGCATCATACCATACTATATTTATTTAATGTATTTGCAAGTTCTAAGCTCATTTGGTCTGAAAACCAGTGAGCTTCTGCAATGGCATGGCATCCAACAACAACACTTTAGTGTATTTTGACTAAGTTGTGACTAAGCTAGTGTATCCTTTGGCAAAGGTGATTCAATTTTGCTGAGAGACACAGCAAGTATTTGGTGATATTTACATTATAATATTCATTCAGAATGGCGTTTCTGGATTTTTTCTCAACTACAAATGAAATTCCTGTAGGTTAAGTAAAAATTTGAGAAGAAAGGCCTTTATGTCGTTAAAAACACGAGTTGGACTTTGTATAAAGATACAATTTGGACTTTTTTGTTGTTCACTTACTGTTATGTCTTGTACCAAAACATTTATATTATGTCTTAAACATTGGTATTAAATAATATTTGAAAATGGTTTGTAACACGCTTTTTTAATGGTTTGTGTTAACAATGAGAACAGATTTTGATGACGTTATACACAAAATACAACTTTTTTCCAAAAGAGAAAAAGTATAATTGTTTGCAACCATGTCTTTTGACATTGGAAATCCAGGTAATATACTTCGTTTTAGAATAGATGACATGGACAGATTCTGGACGAACAGCAAAGATATGGAAATTGCCTTATAAGGTCATTATTTGAGAGAGTACATGTACACGTTAGTGAGTCTGTTGAGCCGGTGGCTTAACTTTATTGGCTCATCATAGCACGAGCATTGGGATTTAAAACACGGCATTGCTTGACGTATAAACATAAAACATACAAATCATTGTAACTGAAAATTACACGTATTTGTGGAAATACAAGTTTTCTTTTCTAATTTTAGAATTAAATTATTGGACAGGATAACAAATTGGGATAACGATGACTGAATACCTCTTCCGTTCTTGCATTAAGATATCCATTTTTGATCTAATCCAATCATGAAAGAACAAACAATGACAAATTTTTTGACTTCAGTTTTGATATTTTGCTGAAGACATTTGTTTCGTATCATACAGGAGTAGATAAGTGGAACAACGTAAAGGAAACAACAATGTTATACAAAAACAGATCGGAATTCTGAATCCATACGACAGAAACAGGGAGATACGTAAACAGAAATCGCCACCAATAAAAGGGTGTATACTAAGAGTTTAAGAAGGGTAATGTGTTTTCCTGCTACACCTATCAGACACCTTTCACCGTGTCTCACAGCTATCGCCTTCATGCCATTGGATACTGAATGATGCAATTTTTCCATTTCATCATGTCTATTGTCATTCTCCTCGCCTCACCCCAACTTTTCCTTTTGGTGTTATTTATTACCGTTGTTACTGTCCCTACCGTTTTTTTTTATTTTTCTTCAGCTTGCCATGTCCGTGGTTTTGCCCAGATTCTGTTATTATACATCCTAATAACATGGTTAAATGATGTCCACCTTCTCTAATTACTGTCACGCTCATTTCGAGTGTCGGTCCTCCTGTTTAATTCTTCAATTTATATCTTGTCTTGTCATTGTAGTTTTTTGTTTTTTTTCGTAAATGTGTTTTCTGAAGATGTTAATTTTCTTGTTGACTTTGTTCGTTTTCGATGTATAACTAATTAATCACAGACACTGAAATTATCTCATTAAATTTCAAACCAGACAACTGTACAACTTTACAGCATAGATTGAAGCGGTTCCAGCAGATATCTATATTGGATAACACTTAAGTTTGGAATATTTTTAACAAATTCTGGAGGTTCTTTGAGATTGATGTAATAGTAAAGTCGTATATTTCATAAAACGATTGAGACGTTTTACTGATCGATCAAGATGATGAAATTCATTAAGTTAAACTAACTCAGGTGGTAACATAACAGGAAACTCATTTAAATATCATTTGGTTTAAACTATTTATTCAAGTTATGAAATACATGGCATGAATAATACAAATCGCATTAAAATTCATGATTAGGAAACAAGTACTGTGTACTTGTATAAATCGGTCTCATTTTTCAACTAGCGGCCTTATAGATTACTAACAATTGATAATACTACAGGTATATGTAATCAATTATAAAAAAAAAAATACAAAGAACAAGCCAAATGTTGTAATAAATAATGATAATTCGAGGTTCTTATATACCGCTTTTATCACAATCTAGTTCATAGTCTCAAAGCGGTTCACAAATCATTATCTGTGGTTATAGAGCCTTTGCAACCAGCCATTACATTTCTCAACTTCCTGGGGAGCATACAGCGGGAACTGCTATTTCGGCGCTATAATAACTAGCATTCAACAGTTCTACCACTGCCCAACCACGTACTCATTTTCAGCTGAGTAGACTAGAACAAGCGGAGTAAAGTATCTTGCTCAAAGATACAACACCGTGCCGTGACTCGAACCTGCAACCCTTCGATCCCGAGCCCAGCGTCCTACCACTAGACTATCGTGCCTCCGATATGTTTGGATAGTTAATATTACAATCATTTTCTGAGCAAAACAGTGTTTATTTTAAGTTTAAATAACACAAGGACGACATCAACTGCGTCTCATTCATTATAACCTGGAGAAATTATAAGTGGTTGCCTGCATTAGCAGAAGCGTGGATGACAAGTCTATTTATAGTGAAATGAACGTGCAAGACTAATAGTTGGTCGAAACAAAGATAGAACTCGAAGTTCATATGAAAAGACACGAAAAATATCACACACACACAAACTAACAGACGGCTAAAATACCAAATCGATAAAGACTTGGATATTACTGACAATTTTATGTAAACAATATGTAATATGAATATTGTGTAACTACAAATAGTTATATCCTCAAATATTTTGAGTCAAGGCATTTTCCTCAGCAGAGAAGACTGACACCAACCCAACATCTTATTGGGAAAATGGAACACTTAAGTGAAAATGAAGGACATGGGACGTGTGAGTACTGGAGTTAGGTAGTGTTACCAAGTTGTCTGAAGATTTATATTGTTGTCCGACGTCAATATTTTACTTTAAACAACTTCTTCTCAATAACCAAAAGGCCTAGGATGATGATATTTGGCCAGAAGCAAACTGGGATGAAGGGCTACCAAGTTTGTTCAAATAAATGACCTTCATTCATTTTTAAGGTTACAGGGGTCAATTGTCTTAAAAATCTTTAAACAACTTCTTCTGAATAACTAAGAGACCTAGGATACTGGTATATTGCCAGTTACATGCTAGGATGAAGGGCTACCAAGTTTGTTCAAATGAATAACCTTGACTTATATTCAAGGTCGCAGGGGTCAAATATGTTTAAAATCTTTAAACAATTTCTTCTGAATAACCAAGAACCTTGACAAATATTCAAAATCACAATGGTGAAATATGTTTTAAATCTTTAAACAACTTCTTCTCAATAACCGAAAGTCCTAGGATGATAGTATTTAAGTATTAGCATGCTAAAATAAAGGGCTACCAAGTTTATTAAATTGAATGACCTTGAATCGTATTGAAGGTCACAGGGGTCAAATATGTTTAAAACCTTGAAACAACTTTTTCTGAATAACTAAAAGGCCTAGAGTTATGATATTTGGCCAGTAGCATGTTGGAATTAAGGGCTACCAAGTTTATTAAATTGAATGACCTTGAATCGTATTGAAGGTCTCAGGGGTCAAATATGTTTAAAACCTTGAAACAACTTTTTCTGAATAACTAAGAGGCCTAAAGTTATGATATTTGGCCAGTAGCATGTTGGAATTAAGGGCTACCAAGTTTATTCAAATGAATGACCTTCATCCATTTTCAAGGTCACAGGGGTCGACTGCCTTGAACAATATTTATACAACTTCTAATCAATAACTGAGAGACCTAGGATAATGCTATTTGGCCAGTAACATGCTAGGATGAAGGGCTACCAAGTTTGTTCAAATCAATGGCCTTTACCAATATTCACAGGGGTCAAATATGTTTAAACCCTTTAAAAAACTTCTTCTGAATAACTTAGAGGCCTTGGGTTATGATATTTGGCCCGTAGCATGCTGGGATGAAGGACTGCCAAGTTTGTTCAAATGATTGACCTTCATCCATTTTTAAGGTCACGGGATTCAATTGTCTTAAAAATCTTTAAACAACTTTTTCTGAATCTTCTGAATAATTAAGAGGCCTAGGATAATGATATTTGGTCAGTAGCATGCTGGGATGAAGGGCTACCAAGTATGTTCAAATAAATTACCTTGACTCATATTCATGGTCACAGGGGTCAATTATGTTAAAAACTATAAACAACTTCTTTTGAATAACCCGGATGCCCATGTTGATGAAATTTGGCCAGTAGCATGCTGAAATGAAGGGCTACCACGTTTGTTCAAATCAATGACCTTTACCTATATTCAAGGTCACAGGGGTCAAATATGTTAAAAGCTGTATACAATTTCTTCTGAATAGCCTTTTTCAAAATGCCCAGGGTGATGATATTTGACCAGTATCCTGTTGGGGTGAAGGGCTACCATGTTTGTTCGGATGGACGACCTTCACTTATATTCAATGTCATAAGGGTCAATTGTTTAAAAAAAAAAAAAGAAAAAAAACTTTAAACAACTTCTTCTGAATAACCAAAAGGCCCATGATGAAGATATTTAGCCAGTAGCATGCTAGAATAAAGGGCTACCAAGTTTGTTCAAATGAACGAACGTGAATTATTTTTAAGGTCACAAGGATCAAATATGTTCAAAATTTTAAGAAAAAACACTTCTTCTGGATAACCAAAAGTCGCAGAATGACAATAATTGGCTTGTAGCATGATTGGATGAAGGGCTACCAAGTTTTTCAAATGAATGATCTTGAATTATATTCATAGTCACAGGGGTCAAATATGTTACAATCTTTAAACAAATTCTGAATAACCATATAAGGCTTAGAATGTTAATATCTGTCAATAGCATGCTGGGTTTAAAGACTATCAAGTTTATTCTAGTGAATGATCTTGATTATATTCAAGGTCACAGGGGTCAAATTTGTTAAAAATCTTAAAATGACTTCTTCTAAATAACCAGGAGGCCCAGAATGTTGATATTTAGCCAGTAGCATGCTTCGATGAAGGGCTATCAAGCTTTTCATTTGAATGACCTTGACCCACTTTCGAGGTCACATTTACTCAAATATGTTTAAGCATTTAAATGACCTAATTTCAATAAACAAAAGGATAGTAAGTAGGTTAGGTTTTGCAAGTTGCATCATGAGAAAGAAAAAAAAATCAACATAATGACCTTGTGCGACTTTCAAGGTCACAGGAGTGAAATAATTTTAAATCTTTCAACAGGTTCTTTTGAATTACTTTTAATCATAACTACTGATATTTTGCTTTTAGCTTTATTTAAGATCACCTTTGAGGTTACAAATGTGAGATGTATACCAGGTGAGCGTTGCAGGCCCATTGGGCCTCTTGTTTACTTTTTCGAAATACAAGCTCCTAAGAGCTTGTGTTCTTGTCTATCCATATTAGACACTAAATACAGATTATTTGTATATCGCGTCCTAGAAACGCTAAACAACGTAAACCATCATTTGGAAAGGGGGAAGGAAAAATGACCTATCAGTTCAACCTCTTAACGCTCACAACAAACGGATAGTCATTGCGTCAAATACATGTGATTTAGGATGACGTGGGAATCGTAGATTACACCACAGGGAGAACAACACAGTTTATAAGGATGTGGTCCGACACCTTGGAAAGCGCTTTAGATGCTAGCTAGTGACATTTCTGTATTGTGATTCAATGCAGTATGCCTGTGTATTGTGATACACAGGCTTTTAAAGTATATTATGAAAGATATTTAGAAAATTAAATTTTGTCATCATAAATCAATATGGACTGGAGTTCTTTAACAGCTGTATAAATGATGTATTTATATATGCATAAATTGTCAAATGCATACCGACTTTGAATGCTTTAATTTTATGCACATAAATAACTGCAATGCATTGTTAAAAATGCAACCAAAACTCTAGTTTTTAAACGATTACAAAAACAAAACCTGTTTTTTTTCAGCGACAGATCCCTGTTGAACAACCAGTGCCAAATGAATACGAGAGATTAGGCCAGGGATCTCAGATTGTTGTGCCACGACGTTGGCTGGTTGGATTCTTGGCCAAGTGCAAAGGGAAAGGACCTTCCTTTACCATCAAAAAAATGTTGGATGGCTTTTTTGAGCCGGAAGATCTCATAAACAAGAAAGCATCAGAGTTGCACTCCAACAAAATAGTTCAAGCTATATGAAGTAAGTTTGTTGTCATATCAAAACTGAATGTTGAAACATCACTCACAATTTAAATTTGATATAGCAATATTTTGCTATCCATTAAAATTAACTCATTCACACCTGAAATTTCATAATGAACTATTCCAACCATTGAATTGGAAGAGTTCAAACGCGTCTTTAGGGGTGAATGGGTTTATTCCCACATTTGTCACAAGATTGCGAAACCTACTATAACATTAAGCTGAAGTTCACTAGTGAAAACCTAATTATGGCTATTACTGCAGTTGTATATAACTAATTTTCATATAAAACCATGCATGCACTGATAAAATACTGCCTCATAAAGGAAACACACAACCAATATCATTTATTTCTGTATTTTTCAGTTTACGCCATAGAGAAATTTCAGATCAAGGATAGCTTTTTCAACACATGTGTGAATTCTAAAATTCACACATGCAAAAGAGCCGTTGAAAACCAGAAAGGGAAAGAAAACAGATAAAACATCTACACCACAATTATTTAGGCTGTTTTGTTGGCAATTTATTTTGTCAACTTTGTTCAATTTAATTTAGTCACCCCGGCGTCTAGAGTCCCACTTCACTGAGGTTTAAAGTTTTTGGGAAAGTTTTTTCCAGACAGTGTTGAATCTTATATGGTTGAAGTATATTTATATGGAGTGCAAGTAATGTGCTGAACCATATTGTCATATTTTAGGAGCCAAAAGTGCTTAATTAGACTTGGTTAAGTTTTTGGGCAAGCTTGAGGTTGACATTTTTTTTGTGAAGTGTTGGATCACCACCATAAATAGACAGTTGTCTATTACAATGTATATGGTTGAAGTATTTATATGAAGTGTAAGCGATGTGCTGACCATATTTTCAAATTTTAGGGGCTAAAACTGTTTAAAGTTTTTGGGCAAGTGTTGTGCAATGTTGAATCATTCACCACCATCAATACATTGTTGACTATTTCACGTTGGCTGGTCATCTTGAAATGTACATGTTAAGGTACAGCAAAACCTTGTTATATTGCCACCAATTGCTCAAAGAAATATAAGCATTTTTTAAAGGGGTTTGGCAATAAATTGAGGGAAACGTAGAAAGGAATTCTTAAGAAAAACATATTTAGGGGACCTGGAAATATGTTGGCGATAAGCGAGGTAGGGAATGAAATGACGGGCATTTTATATATCAAGGTTTTTATTGATATTTGCTATATCACCAATAGGCGCGCTAGGCTGTTCTCAAACAGCTCTTGTTGAAACTTTGTATGCATTCTCATCCTTGGGTGGTTTACCAGAGTTCCATCATGTTTTATTTTATATTCCTTTCTATATTGAGAATTTGTTCCAATATTACTACATTTTGCTAGAGTGAAACAATTGTGTGTTGTGCTATATTTAGTTATTGATAGACATGTATTTATGTATAAATCTCAAACAAATATCATAATTTTTGACATTTTCTTATATTTCCATCCATTGTTTTAAAGCATAACTCCTAGGCTGCATTCGTGTATCCCGATTGAAACGGTACGTGTGACGCAGAAATATTCCACAATAAATGAACACACTTGGACTTTTCTGTAAGCAGAGCTTAAAATACAGTTTTGGAGAATAAAAAACAATGTATCAAGAATAGTATGCCATTTTTTCATCCGTCTACTGAATAACATAACGTATCTTTAAAACTACATGTTGCTTGACATTGTTTTAGAAAGAAATAATGAAACTAGCAATACTCAGCAGTTTAGCTTCGGCCTCAATCTACACGTACCAAATTTTCCTGAGGTCAGCCTCAGTTCAGAACTGTGCCTGTCGTTTTCTTTGTACCACGTGCACTAGTAATAATATTGTGGGCATTTTGAAATATCTTTTTAAATCCTTTTCAAAAGAAATGTTGTGTGTTGAGGGAATTTTTGTATCTTAATTGAAAATACTTTCCATTGTTTTATCATGTTATATTATATACTGTTTACATTTAACATGTAGTCTTTAGATTGATGGTTTTTATCAGGACCCGGTTGTAGAATTACATGGACATTGATTTGCTAGATGTATATATAGATCTCTATTTTTTATTGTTGTTTTATGCATGCCGGACATATATCAATTGCATGAGTATATATATATTGTAGGTTTAATGTAGATGTCTACAAATAATGTGTGAACCAAATATTAGGCAAAACTTAGTTATATTGGTAAATAGTTGGCATGTTATCGTTTTATCTTAGTTTTAATCAAGTTGTTGAGTTATTCATTAAAACACAGTTAATAAAAAAAAATGTCTTGTTTTATTTATAGTAACTGTTTGCGGCAATGTTGCAGCATTTGTTTGCGGCAATGTTGCAGCAACTGTTTGCGGCAATGTTGCAGCAACTGTTTGCGGCAATGTTGCTGCAACTATTTGCAAGAAAACTAATTTGCATACGAATTCTGAATATTTGCGGCAAATTTGCCGCAAATAGTTGCTGCAACATTGCCGCAAATAGTTGCTGCAACATTGCCGCAAATATTTTCAAGAAGCCTCTCATTTCTGTAAGGGTGTTGATGCAGAAAGCCAACACATTTAATATTTTACTGCACCAAATGACCATTTTGTTCAATTAGGTCTTATCAATGGTACTTATTGTAAACAACAATTAATGAAAACTAAGGAAACGCTTGTATTACAATCCTTTGAAATCAATCACATAGGTTTGTAATTGTTTACGTCATTGTTTACAAAACATGCTTGTTCCCAGCTACCGATGCATTGGTATCAAATCGTCCTCCTGGGGCCGTAGTGAAGAACACGTATCTGCGTAGAAGCATACTCGTCGTCTAAACTATTAATCATGCAAACAACAACACTATCAGTGACTATTTAAAATTACTGTAAAAAAATATAGGCTTGTTTACATTAGACCAGATGAAAGCAAACCCTGATAAATTCCACGCCATTTGTTTAGGGAAACGTTCGGTTGAAGCTATACAGTCCTTTAGTGTTGTCAAACTTTTAGGTGTGATCTTTGACTCATTTTGAAACTTTGAAGCTCATATCTGGAATTTATAGGAAAGCCTCAAGGTAATTGTCAGTTTTAAGATGAATTGGTAGGGTTGTTTTACCAAACAAGGTAATCAGTAAGTTTTAATGGTTGCAAATTTTAACTACTGTCCTTGAGTCTAGCACGCTTACCCATGAAGAATGTCAGAAAGTAAAAAAAATCATAATGATCACAACTCATCCTTCAGGCACTTACTGAGTATTACCAACAGCGATAGGCTTCATGTAAGTCGTCTGAAGGACATTGGTTGTGAGGTTTGTAAAATATTCATAACCTTTCAGGAAAGAAAATGCTGCAAAGGTGCCCAGTGTCAACACTGAAGTATGGACAAAAGTCGTTTGTTTTTGAGGCTGCTCGGGTGTGAACATTCTTCCGTATGACTTTCATAAAGTTGAAAATGTCAAAGGATTCAGGAGGCTGGTCCATTCCTACTTTATGCATTGATAAATGGAAATAAATTGTTGAATGTAGGCGGTTGGATGATGATGATGATGATGATAGAAATGATTACTTCTGTTGAAACAACATAATTATATATTACCAAAAATCTTCTAGTTTTGCATAGCAAGGCTGCAAGGTCTGCTTGGGTGAATGACCTACGCCAGTGTATGGCTGAAGACTTTGTATGCTGAATCGTCTGTGAGAGTTTCTCCCCTTGCATCACTATTTCTGTAACTACTTCTACTATATGTACAATATAACAATGCTCTCTCTTTCCTTCTATATAGTTTATGTGTGTTCGTAATTCTGGCTAGGAGAGGACTAATAAAGGCATAGCCTGTTGTCCAATCCTTTCGGTTTTTCAATTAAATTTACTGAAATGAGATATCCGATTTTAAAGAATGTCCAATGTTAAGTCATATCTATGTAAAAAGGTTATTCAATGTTAAAGGATATCCAGTGTAAAAGGATAAGCATAAACAATATTAAAAGATATCCAATGTTACAGGATATCTGATGTTAAAGGATATGGAAATCCAATGTTAAATGATAACCAATGTTAAATGATATCTAATATTAAAGGATATCAAATGTTGACGTAAAGCCATTGTTAAAGGATATTCAGTATTCATTTTTTCCAATATCAAACAATTTTCAATGTTTAAGGTTATCTAATGTTAAAGGTTATCTAATGTTAAAGGTTATCTACTGTTAAAGGTTATCTAATGTTAAAGGTTATCTAATGTAAAAGGTTATCTAAGGTTAAAGGTTATCTAATGTTAAAGGTTATCTACTGTTAAAGGTCATCTAATGTTAAAGGTTATCTAAGGTTAAAGGTTATCTAATGTTAAAGGTTATCCGATGTTAAAGGTTATCCAATGTTAAAGGTTATCTAATGTTAAAGGTTATCTACTGTTAAAGGTCATCTAATGTTAAAGGTTATCTAATGTAAAAGGTTATCTAAGGTTAAAGGGTATCTAATGTAAAAGGTTATCTAAGGTTAAAGGTTATCTAATGTTAAAGGTTATCCGATGTTAAAGGTTATCCAATGTTAAAGGTTATCTAATGTTAAAGGTTAACTAAGGTTAAAGGTTATCTAATGTTAAAGGTTATCTAATGTTAAAGGTTATCTAAGGTTAAAGGTTATCTAATGTTAAAGGTTATCCAATGTTAAAGGTTATCTAATGTTAAATATTATCTATCCATTGCTCAATTATGATAAAATAAAAGTACAATTTTGAATTATATAAATACATGTATGGTGTTCTACAGGATAGCCGTTGACGTGAAACCAAATATTTATAGATACGATGAAGAATATCAACGTAGTACACCATCTTTTCTTTTTTACTTTGCACAATATAAAACCTCAAAAACAATTGTTATTCATGGGACCTTCACAAATTGGGTATCTTAGACACACTTTAAAAATATTGTGAAGTCTTCTGTTCTTGATTATTAATCAAATCTGCGTCCTTATACATTCTAAAGGGGAAAATATTCAAAACACCATCCGTTAAATGTTTGGCTTCTCTATGTTATATATAATATCTGTAATAGTTATACATCCTTTTATTGTTTCTGACAAAAACAACCTCAGACATATCTTTTGTCAATAGAAATAATACTTTTTTTGCATCGGGATAAATGCTGTCCTATCATTTTAAATACATATAAAATGTACCCTGTCAAAAATTTAATAATATTCAATAATTGTTCATATATCTTTGTAGTTTTAATGTCTTAAAACAGTGGTACAATCAGCTGATCGAACTACCGACACTCAGTTTCCCAGTCCGTCACTCTATCGATTGAGTGTAGCGCGAAGCCAGAAGGCGAACGTAATCCTATTTTAATAAATTATTGCATAGGTCTTACATACAAGAGAATTTTGATAACAGGCAATAGACAAATATACACAGTGCATGCATATAAAGGTGTAGAAATATACAGCATTATTTGAAAATATAGAAATATAAATACGAAATTATAAAAGGTATTATTGTTATAAGTAAGACACTCTGTTTATATGTTTTCTTATTCTACAGGATACATTTGATTACCTTGGGGCTTTTCTGTTGATGTTTTTGATTTGGAGGTCAAACGAGAGCCGAAATTTGATATAAACAGCTCGTAGGTTAGCACTTTCCTCACATGGAATGGAGACGTTTTGAAGGAGATGCTTTGTTGTCAGGTTTTTCTTCCTATGGTGAGTAGTTGGAATTATCGTGATAACCTTTCATTTTATTTATTTCAAACCAGTGAATAAAACGTTCCAACATGCCGTAAAATGTACATTTTCGTGTCTTGTGACAATAGTGCAACATGTGTGGATATTGAGCGTTAACAGAATAAAGTAATTCTATTAACATGCAAAGAATTATTCAAGTGTGCAGGATATATTCTTCGTGGTTTTTTTAACTGCCAGAGAGTAATTTTCATCAAAAGATTAGGTGTCCAGCATCTTTGCTGCTTTTTCTTGTTTCATATGTCATTTTTAATTGATTTGAGAATTTAATCTTATTTTATCGCTTTCATTGACGTAAGGCAAATTTTGACGCACAGTCGCTAAATTGCGGCTTTCCTTATAAGGAACAAAATATGTGTTATGATATACCACCTTGTCATGGTTAATAGCTACGTACTTATCTGCTTTCAATGTTTAACAGTTTTGAATAAAGTTTGAATTACGTCTGAAAGCTTCAGAACTTGCCAACATCACCAACGTAATGTGCACGCAATAGTCGTATTGCTCGGTACACAGTTTTAGACTTTCAAGTACACTTTGGGATTATTTGAAAAATATTCAAACTTAACGACTTAAAAGAATGATTTCTGTAATGACAATATGTGCTTACATAAAAGCCGACAGCGTTTGCGACTATATTTGATATATGACTATTCCATCTAACATGTTCTCAAATATGCGAAACCAATTGTTTGTGTATTCACTCGTTTAACTTATACATAAAGAGAAATAAATATGGAACTATGTGGACATGTTAATAAAGGCCACTAACCAGGTTTAAACCTATTGCTACGGTTTATCAGGGTTAGGGCTTAATCATTTAAGTCAATTTACGTAATATCCAAAGAGAGGTCGTCAGCAAAATTATCAGTGGTTCGTTCTGTGCTTTAGTGTATATCATTTACATAGATAAGTTGTGAGAGAGGGGCATACATAGAACCCTGAAAGGCCCCAGAATTAATAGATTGTCTCAGGGAACGTTTACCATTAACGACAATAACCCGATTTATATTTTTAAGATAACTTACACGCCATTGCAGTTGTTTACCTTTGTTTCTATATGATGTAAGTTTATAAATAAGTCCCATGTCAAACGCTTTTGAAGTATCAATGAATACAGTGTGTGCAGCTTAACCATTGTCTCTACTCTCATGAACATTTGGAATTGCCTCGACTAATCCATTAATACTACAGTCCTTCTCCTTAAATTCTTCTTAAAAACTTGAATTTCATACGATTTTCTGTTCCAACAGAACTCAGAAAACGGAAACACTTATTTAATTATGGGCCATTATTTAAGAATAAAGGCGAAATAACCCTATTATATTTGCTTGACTAAATGACCTGAGGAAATGGATGTGATTGTGAAGCAATTGACGGCTCATAACTCTGTGCAGGAGTTGCGTACATCTTTAAAGGCACGACGATTCGGGTTCGATCCCCGAAGTCGTCGTACACATGGAATACTCAGAGAAAGTATTTTTCTCCTGCACACACAGCACCAACTACCCAGATTATATATGAAATGGTCTGTGGTGGATGTTGCGGTATATGTACGTGCTACAAAAACGGCCTATACGTGGGCATACACACATAGGGAGGTATTAGCAAGGCTGCAAAGGATAACAGTTAGCGCGTGATAATACAGATCCTTATCCTCAAAAATGTATTGATTAATGCATTATTTAATGTTCATGTATACGTTAATTGTATTGATTGTGTAAATTGAAGAGTATAGCTTACTCTAGCTAGATAGGCTCTGGCAGCGCCCCTGTCCTTTTCATGGTAAACCAGGGTCTATCGTTGGCCCACTTCTGTTCCTAGTCTCCATCAATGACATTGTCGGATCAGTTTCCCGCAACATCAAGCTCTTTGCTGATGACTGCTTACTCTATACAGAAATACATATTTTATATGACTGTCACAAGCTTGATAACGATCTCATTTGCTAAATGGCAGATGAATTGTAACGCTATAAAGTGCTCTATTAACATCAAAAGAACAAAACTATTTAGTTTAGTTACTATCTACATAATCAAACACTTTCACTACAGATCTTAATTGGGATAAACACATACAGTCCATCACTAACAAAGCCAACCAGACTCTAGGATTTCTGAGATGCAACCTGTCATATTAAAAAGTTAAAGCCCAAATATATACAACCTTAGTTGATTTCTGCGCATGCGTGACCAAATAACATCATTACTTCAAGCACGGGAAATTTCACAAATTCTCTTCCATTTTACCCCCACATAACTATTCACACTTTCACCCTGTACTTACTAAATAGTATTCTTCCATTTTTTAGTTAAGATTCGCTTTCCTTATTATCTAGATATCATATTCCCAATCTTTTCTCGAGGCCCCAAACCCAAATTGAATTCCCGACATCTTTCATATCCATTCGTTTCAACTTCCGGTTTTATGTAAAATAAACCGAAGCTACCGTTCCATCTCCTTCTCAAGATTCCTTTAGCACAGGAAAGACACACATAACACACAATGACGGGCACATCATTTATTATACCCATAGCCCTCCTATCTTTCTGGACCATCAACAAAACAGACGTTTACTTTGATTGTATACATTGTGTATCTGTGTACTGTAAAGTGCTTTAGACTAGCTTACTCTAGCTAGATAGGGCGCTATATCAGGTATTGTATATATATTTACTGAAAATGGCCTTTTCAATGTTCCACAGCTGCAACTCCAAAGCGTCCAAAGACCAATACGTATCGGTAGTAGCACTGACCAGATATACTACGATAGTTGATCGAGACCAGGTATGTTTATCACGCGTTACACCATAGTAGGTAACAGGTAGGGTATGTATACGGATGTGAACTCCGATTAAGAGATAAGTACTTAGCAAATTAGCACATTGTCACCATAAATGTTCAACTGTTACTCGGCCAGGAGTTGTTTGTAAGGGTTGGGCTGTGTAGGGGGTATGCAGATGGTGGTGATAATTGCCGGTAAAGGTGCTGTTCCAATAATGTTTTCTCGGAGAGACAAAGACAGTAATAGCTCACCGGAAACCACAACTCATGATTTTGTTAGAATTCTAAACTTAAGAGTAATGTTATCTAAAAATACACAAAACGCACGAGAATACAGATTCGGTCAATAAAACAATAATTCGAAGTTATTATCGATAAAACTAGGGTAAAATATTTACAAAGGAAAGATCAACACGGAGAGCCCTGGAAAAAGACCTAGTGCTATGTAGTGTTAGAATCATCTCTTCATCGACGACATCTGCCATGTCAATACAGTCCTTATATCGAGAATTCGGATAGTGACAACAAAACTACAAGGCACACTGTCGACATCCATATCACCAAAGCATGTTTCTCTCCGAGATCGTAAACCTTGTCCAAAGTCGCAATTAACCTGCAGATATATCTCAATGTAAAATTAAAGGACTTTTTTCTGTTACTGAAGTAAGCTCACCAATAAAGCTAGCTTCATATGGAGACAAACATAGATCAGCCAGAAGCTTGTGTCGTTAGGAATGCCAAAAGTCTGCTGAAAAATTCTGCCACAGAACTCAACAAAGATATTCTCAGCTAGGAGAACTCAATCATTCTCACAATTTCATCGTCAGTGTTTTCACTTACATGTAAACTGTTTAGTTATCTTATTTATAGTGGTATAGATTTGGAGTTTTATACGAAGTTGAACATCACATAATGATTTAATGAAGACAAACTTTCATGATTACTCTTCGTGTTATGTATGTATATACATACACGTAAATTCAACTATAGGTGTTAATATCTAAGTAAAGTCACCTGTGATTTGCACCTGCTTAGCGAAAACTAATAAGCATACATGAACAAGGCACTTTCGGTTATTGCTTCTTGACGTTGCAAGTGTAGCACCTGCATTACGGCGCCGAAACATCCCCCAGTCATATAGACCTCCCTGTTTGCGTCATTGGATGATAATCTGATCGAAAATGATGTTGCACTCTTCATTTTCAGTGACATTTAAACTCTCATTCATCTGGGAAAATGATAATACGTATCAGTAGTATGTCGACTATTTCATTGTTCATGTCCGTGTTATATATACACTAATATACCTACAACAACATGTATTATCATACTGGCATTATTTTAAGATATGTCATTTGTATCTAGTAAGGAGAAAATAGTAATCTTAGTAGTACGGTAGAATTAGTAAAACAATTATATGAAATGATAAATTCACTATGAAAAATGCTAGAGTCCTCAGACAAAACTGACAAGTCTCTCACTCGGAAATAAGCTACAAAATATAAATAACACTAGTAACTACCCACTTCTAGACTATCATGTTACATATCAAAATATACGCTTTAAACATATTACTTATACAACATTCTGCAACATGCGTAAACACACCACGTCGCTCACTCATCTATGCTCAATCGTATATATTAAGGTATTTCATACATGCCTTTTGTCAGTGTATATAGTATGTGATGGACTCATAACTTTTCAAAATGAAAAAAATATGGAAGTTGGTTGGTATACCCATGTCAAGAACAATGTCAATAATGACATTTGCNCACCCCCCCACCCCCTCTTTTAATTAAAATTGAATCCCCTTTACCCAAGTTTGCCCCAGACAAATATCTGTTAAAATCCCTCCGACAAAACATAAAAAAAGGATTTGAAGACTTAAACCTCAAATTTCCCTATTGGGCCCCGCCCCTCAGCACCCAGAGGGGCAACATCCTCCGTTTATACAAAATTTAGTCCCCTCTGCCGAAGGATGCTCCAGGCCAAATCTAGTCCATAAAGCTGTTAAGGACAAGTAGCATTTTAAAGGAACAGTTTACCATTAACGACAATAACCCGATTTATATTTTTAAGATAACTTATACGCCATTGCAATTGTTTACCTTTGTTTCTATATGATGTAAGTTTATAAATAAGTCCCAAGTCAAACGCTTTTGAAGTATCAATGAATACAGTGTGTGTAGCTTAATCATTGCCTCTACTCTCATGAACATTTGGAATTGCCTTGACTAATCCATTAATACTACAGTCCTTCTCCTTAAATTCTTCAAAAAAACTTGAATTTCATACGATTTTCTGTTCCAACAGAACTCTGAAAACGGAAACACTTATTTAATTATGGGCCATTATTTAAGAATAAAGGCGAAATAACCCTATTATATTTGCTTGACTAAATGACCTGAGGAAATGGATGTGATTGTGAAGCAATTGACTGCTCATAATTCTGTGCAGTAGTTGCGTACATCTTTAAAGACACGACGATTCGGGTTCGATCCCCGAAGTCGTCGTACACATGGAATACTCAGAGAAAGTATTTTTCTCCTGCACACACCACACCAACAACCCAGATTAGATATGAAATGGTCTGTGGTGGATGTTGCGGTATATGTACGTGCTACAAAAACGGCCTATACGTGGGCATACACACATAGGGAGGTATTAGCAAGGTTGCAAAGGATAACGGTTAGCGCGTGATGATGCAGATCCTTATCCTCAAAAATGTATTGATTAATGCATTATTTAATGTTCATGTATACGTTAATTGTATTGATTGTGTAAATTGAAGAGTATAGCTTACTCTAGCTAGATAGGCTCTGGCAGCGCCCCTGTCCTTTCCATGGTAAACCAGGGGACTATCGTTGGCCCACTTCTGTTCCTAGTCTCCATCAATGACATTGTCGGATCAGTTTCCCGCAACATCAAGCTCTTTGCTGATGACTGCTTACTCTATACAGGAATACATATTTTACATGACAGTCACAAGCTTGATAACGATCTCATTTGGTAAATGGCAGATGAATTGTAACGCTTTAAAGTGCTCTATCAACATCTCTAAAAAGAACAAAACTATTTAGTTTAGTTACTATCTACATAATCAAACACTTTCACTACATATCTTAATTGGGATAAACACATACAGTCCATCACTAACAAAGCCAACCAGACTCTAGGATTTCTGAGATGCAACCTGTCATATTAAAAAGTTAAAGCCCAAATATACACAACCTTAGTTGATTCCTGCGCATGCGTGACCAAGTAACATCCTTACTTCAAGCACGGGAAATTTCACAAATTCTCTTCCATTTCTACCCCCACATAACTATTCACACTTTCACCCTATACTTACTAAATAGTATTCTTCCATTTTTTAGTTAAGATTCGCTTTCCTTATTATCTAGATATCATATTCCCAATCTTTTCTCGAGGCCCCAAATCCAAATTGAATTCCCGACATCTTTCATATCCATTCGTTTCAACTTCCGGTTTTATGTAAAATAAATCGAAGCTACAGTTCCATCTCCTTTTCAAGATTCATTTAGCACAGATAAGACACACACATAACACACAATGACGGGCACATCATTTATTATACTCCTAACCCTCCTATCTTTCTTGACCATCAACAAAACAGACATCGACCATTCACTATCTCACACTCTGGCCCTCCCAAAGAGACACACGTGCATACAACCACACTACATGGCACTATACCCATCTCTCCTGACAAGACTCAAACACAAGACAATCAAACCCAACTGCACATACCTTTTCATCCCCCTTCTTTCAATATCGTCAGATACAGAACTAAACCCTGGTGGTCCGAGAGCTCCTAAATACCCAAGTGGCACCTGTGGCAAGGCAGTCACATGGAAATCCAGCGCCATATGTTGTGATACGTGTGACACCTGGTTCCATGTTGACTGCCAGGGAATGAGTAAATCGTCCCTTAAATACTATAATCATAGCGGGGTATCTTGGGACTGTCTTAACTGCGGGCTTTCAAATTTCTCAGCAAATCTAGTCCATAAAGCTGTTCAGGACAAGTAGCATTTTAAACGAACAGTTGACGGGCGGACGACGGACACTGCGGTATGGCATAAGCTCAACATAGTCATTCGATCTAGGTGAGCTAACAAATAAGAAAGAGCGACAGCAAGAGCTGTTTAAGGGCAGACTACAGACAAAGAGAGAAATAAATAGCCAAACAAATCAGATGGTTGGCTTAAAAGGTGAATTACCAGTAGTAGGGAGGCGAGAAAACTTAGAGGCGAGGTATGTTTAAATAACATTTTACCAGCAGAGTGTCTTCGTCAGTTACAACGCATATTGGAAAAGTAGCTTCACGTCTGCGTATATACATCTGTAAGAAGCTATCTTTGAGAGATCTACCATTAGTCCCTAAAACGCGACATGGATGAGGTAAGTGTATTAACTCTTTACGTTTATTGGAATTGTAAGTCTCTCGGCCCAATTACTTTTGCTTTCAATTCAATATGATTCGCATTATCCTGTTACTACCAGATCAGGAACATCGGCTGTATTCGGCAGTTTTTAACTGCAGATGCATGCAAGATTTTGGTGCATTCACTTGTTACCTCTCGGTTGGATTATGGTAACGCCCTGCTCTGTGGTATATCTGACAAACTAACTAGTCGCCTGCAGAGGGTCCAGAACACTGCAGCGCGGTTAGTTACTCGTACTCGAAAGAGAGAGCACATCACACCTGTGCTCTATTCGTTGCACTGGTTACCTGTACGATACAGGTCGCAGTACAAACATACAAGGCACTGAATGGAACAGCTCCTCAGTACATACAGGAGCTTGTTACCCTGTATCAGCCGTAACGATCACTGCGGTCGGAATCAGAATCTTTGTTGTGTGTCCCAAATTCTCGTACTGTGACCTACGGAAACAGATGCTTTGGAAGGGTTTCGGCTACGTTGTGGAATAGCTTACCATCTGCAATTAGAAAGTCCAATGCCCTGGCAAAGTTCAAGAGGGACATCAAAACTCACCTCTTAACGTCTGCATTTTAGAATCTTTGCAAAGACGTTATGTAAATACCACCCTTTTATTTGTTCAATTATGTGCACATTGCTTGCTTAAATGTATAAAAGTGATTGCAAGCCTTTGTTATTTTTTTCGTTTTCACAATTATAACCATTACTATTATCCACATGTTGTAAAGCGCTTTAGAGTAATTTTACAAATTATATAGGGCGCTATATAAATGTTGTATATTATTATTATTATTATTATTATTATTAGTCCCTGCAGGTAGGACGTACGAATTGTACCTACTGCCCCAAGTGCATTATCGTAAGATGCGATTAATTTGGGATCTTATCTTTTATCTTCTTTCTAAACAATTTTCTTCTTCCTAATGTCCCCCTTGACAATGCCTCATTTTTGGCCTTTAGTTGAGCTTTCGCCCCTGTGAGGAAGGCTTTGGGTTCCGTCTACTGGCCGAAAAATACCAGAGTCTGTAAAAGTGGTAGTTTTTACTCCTGCTAAACGCTCAGCAATTTAGGAGTGGGACTACTGTTTCACCCGTTGTCAGTATAATATGACCGGGTGGAGTGTCCTGCTGGGTGTCTTTGGCAGTATGTTTCATTGATGTAGCACTATAAAATTGGCATCAGTTTCGCGCTATCACAAGGAGACAAACACGAACATAACGCAGCCTCCCAAAACACACACGCATACACTACACGCATGTATCTTGCACACAGGGAGGCCGTCCTTAAATGACCATAGCTGTTGATAGGACGTTAAACAATACTAAACCAAACCAAACCAAACCCATCCGGAGACGGGCAAGGACAACCTGGTCTCGGCGGCGTTCTCTATAGCCGGAAACGGGCAAGGACAATCTGGTCTCTGTGACTTTCTCTATAGCCGGGATGCATGTACCATTAACCTATTTCAGGTTTTATAGGGACGGATCCCAATTTACAGGGTTTAACCTTCAGCCTCTGGCAAATCTAAAAATAATTGTCACAACGCCAAAGAGAACATTTTGTGAGGAAACGGTTCACAAAACTTTCATGCAATGCATACACAGTTTTTAATGTACGCAACTTTCACTTAATGATTCTATATGTCAATTTACCAGTTTATTGTTTTTTGTAACTGCTGATTGTAGTAACATGGACAGTTTAAAGGTAAGAATATATACGAAAACAAAGCTTTCTTAATTTACCTGCCGTACGTATACGACGTTATGTATTTGGATATCCGTTTCAGAAGTCTATACTTGGTTGGAGGATAAAAGCCTGAACCTTCTCTGACTCTTCAATTTCTGAACTATGTATACTTTTCTGCTGATATTGATCGTTTATCCCGCAATATTAACCAAACTATCGAGGCATTCCTTTCAGGGTACAGTAACATCCGTTAAAGGGTCTTTATGACCGCGGTATTATTCCACGTTCTATTTTAAAGAACATGATACTAGCTACAAGTATAGACTTGTTTGTAATTTTACGCTAATGTTACCAATAATATCATATTTTGACAATACATGAGGATGGTTTGGCCCAACAGGGGTCTGCTTCCACACAAAGGCTTGCAGTTAGCGTTGAAAACACCAAGTGCCAATCGCAATCCCGGGTGGCAGATAAACCCGAGTATTTGTAAGAAACACAATTCCGTGCTAAGAAGTTCTGTACCAATGGTTTAGTTTGGTGTTACTTATTATCCTATAAACAGACCCGTAAAATCAAGTTTAGACCCGACGAGTCAGCAGAGTCATAATAGGACCTATTGATCATCTCCACAATCATTATGGGATGAGAATGTTTAGGGCCTTTAAACAATTGGCTTTTTGATATTGAACGTGAGGAAGGCAAGTAAGTTTATTGTCAAAATATAGGAAAACATTTTGTTTCCTCAACCGTTTCTATACCAGCAAGTGTCATTTTATACCATCGAGTGTAATTCTATACCATCGAGTGTCATTCTACCTCGTCGAATGTCAAATGCGTTTCGTCGTGACATTTTCTAAATTGACAGAAGTGCATATAGAATGTTTTTAGATTTTGAAAATCTAAACCCTTTTGGATACAGATTAGAAAGTCGTCTACAAATAAACACCCCTGAACGCATGGTTCAATACGTTTGATAATGTTGTCAAATTTTAAACCAAAAAAGGCTGTTTTGAGGTACCTAATGTCCTGTTAGGTTATGTATGTATAGGTTGTTCCAATGTTAACTCTCAATTTGATATGAATGTTGTTGGTAGATGTCCTTGCAGACCAGATACGTGGAGATCTTTCAGCATACCATGTTTCCATGTGGTATCATAAACCTTTCAAGATCGAAAAGGACTGCACCATGATGTTTGTTCTTTGCAAATGCCTTACGTATAAATGTTTCTAGTCTGACCAAGTTAACAGATGTGCTTGGTTTAATAAAACAACCATGAAGTGGAGTTATTTTATTGTTAGAATCCAAATATTTTTCAAGTTGCAAATTAAATACCCTTTCCAGTGTTTCGCACCGGCAGCTAGTTAAAGCAGTGGGACAATAATTAGATGGGTTAGTGGTATCTATCCCAGGTCAGGCATCCCTGCAGATAGAGGATCGAGAACAGTTGTCCGTTCTACTGCTTGAATGTAACTATCCTTTTTGTTTCGTAATGCCTTGCTTGGCGATACCTCACTTTTGGCTTTGATATTGAATATTTCGCCAATGTGAGAAAGGCAGTTGATTCGATGTACAGCATCGGGATGACCGTGATTCCAGTAGATGACAAGCGTTACAAGTACAAGGACAACGTTTGGTCGGCAGTTGGAAAATCGGAGATAAATCACCCGACCACGCCCTATAAGCATCCTATCTCACCGGCAACAGGATATTACTGGACGAAGGACATCCTTTCTTTCGGTCATGCGAAGCTCTCCAATCATTTAGGGCCGAACAAGGTAATAACTCATATTAAAGCAAAATATTATTTATTTGGCGATTGCATCCCTTACCTTAGCTTTAGGATTTTCCCCTTCTCGTTGAAATGTTCTTTACGGTATTTAAAGAGTGGCATCACTTTATACCCCAATGGAGAATATTAGTAATATAAAGACTACAGGCTGATTGTATTAGCTAATATATACGTCTATGTGATGAATTTATTCTTGAGCCACTGTTTTTTTTTCATAAATAGGTTCTTAAGCCCATTAAAACCGGATTGAAACCTAGGCAAGGAATTTGTCACACTGCAAATAGTTTCGTACAATTCATTTTATGTAGCATTAGACTTGGAAAAGATAATATTCAACAAGTAGAACATTGTTGACAAAATGAAACAATAAACGATTATGTTTTTCATTTTGTTGAAACGTAAACTTTCCAGTTTTAATGCTTACATTACGACAATAATATTGTGAACTGTTCGTTACTGCTTGGTAATAATTAGCATGCTAGTTGCTATGAAAAAAGTACTTTAAAGAGTCATAGTCACTAGTAATTAGTTTTTAGACAACTTGTTTTTCTTCAATGACATGTGGCTTGCTGTTCATGTCGATTTGGGAGTGATCTAAACCGTTTGGATCAATGAAGCTTTCCATTTCATTTTCGTTCGCCTGATTCCAGGCTATTTGGGTAGTAAGCCATTCAGCAGTATTTGTTATTGATACACCAAACTCAACAATAAAGCATAATTGAGTCATGTTATCATGAAACTAGAGGGTATCCCAGGAGGTGGGGATGCAATAGCAGACTCATCAGTATCCTCCGTAATTGGTGAACGACAACCTACAACCAGATTGAGAAATCGAGAACATCAAAAAAATTGTAGACGAAACTAAGGCAGAATATAAACAATATACAAAGGGACACTTGACAGCTTGAATTAAGTAAGTCCAGGTTGTTTGTTAAAGTTAACCAATAGTTAGGGGTGGATTAAATATGAATACAACAAAATCAAGATCACCTAGTATCATTTCACTGCTATGTATTTGTTTTTACGTTGAACCTCGTACAACCAACCAACCCTTGTCTCTTTTTGGCAACTATTTGAAATTTTCACTAGCCACTGAGTAAAGTTTGAACAAGGCGTTTAAGAAGGGAAAAGTCTTTTGCTTCATCGACGATACCCGAATCGTGTTCAGTTTGAAAGGTGACACTTTTAACTCTTCCATGGCAGGTGTTTACATGGAATGGCTGATCAAATATATTTGCGGTGTGACACATCTCAAAATAACAATGTAAAATGCCTACCATTACATAGATTAGTAGGTAACCTATTTGCACAAGTCTACACTCACACCAGAATCTGTAAAACCGGAAACTTCTTTATCTCTGATTGGAATTCAACTACATTTGACTGGAGTCATTTACTACACAATGCCCTTATTTGGAATTAAAAGGGGCATAACTCCACTAAAAATGCACGTAAACTTCTGACATACAACTTCGTTCTAGCTGTAATGGTATACAATATGCGTACAAGGTTTTATCAAGATATGTTAATGAATGAAGCCAGCAGACCGATGACAAGGAAAAGTTAACGGACGATCGGACTGACACACAACGCAGTCCATACCAATATACGACCCGTCGGACGACGGGCGTATACAAATAGATAGCGGTAGAGTCAAGTCAGGCTTAAATATGTAGCCGGTGGTTATGCGGCAGGTTAAAATATCAAACATGCTGCAAAAAATGTGTCACAAAACTAGATGCCTGCTGTTTGTAGAAATTTGTTACAACAATTTTCAAAAAAATGACCAATTTGGCGGCCATTTTGAAAAGTGCATTTTTTGCGCTTCACTAAAGGCAAACGTTTCACCATTTTTGATACAAGTGTGTCGCAAATTTTAATTGTAACAAGTTCAATTTTGCTGAACAACTTTATTGTGTTCAATATGATGATTTGTTTTATTTCGACATTGCACTGTATTTTCCCCCGCACTTGCAAAGCAAAATAACAGCAGGTGTTTTTATTTCCTCTGGTGAACACCCCCGTATGTTTTATTCAGTTAAGTTATTCCAATTTATGTTTAAATCCTACGATAAATTTGTTAATTCAGATGCCAATTGTCGATGACAAGAGGGTCATTTTTCTACGCGCACGAAAACATATGGTTTTCTGGGCTCAATACTGGGATGAAAGCGGGATGTTTTGGATTGAATTCAAGTCGGGCTTTAAACTGTTATGACAGTTTCTTTCTTGGGTCAATAAGGGATGATTAATTCGCTTACTGTAAAGGCTTTTCATTGGTACTGTTAAAAAACCTCCGATTGCTAGACGCAAACTTGGTTATGGATTGAATCCAGCAACTGCAGAAGTAATATGAGAACACGAAAAAGCATTTGACGGTCGACACCCAAATTAGTATGAGAGAGAGTTAATCATATCAAATCTGGTTACTCAATGTGACGGACAAACGTAATGGACGGACGGAAGTACAGAGTGCAAACCTACCTATAGCACATCGTCTCACCGGGAACCGGAAAGGAACTAAAAAGCTTAAAAATGGAACGTGAAATTGCTGTAGAATCACTCGAGATAACTCTGTTACTGTAAGTTTACGGTAAAACTATCTATTCCTTAAAATATATATAATTTAGTGAGCGAATCAGAAATAAGTATAAAGAACATGTAAGACTAGTACGCTTGCATGTAGCAGGACGCGGGTGAGTCAGCAGACCAATGAACAGTAAACCAGTTTGTCGAATCTTTGCGGGGAACACTCACCAACATGTTGTAAATTGCAGGTTTGTGCATATCAGTGTTTGTAGCGTGTGTTATACATTGCCTTTCATTTTATATTCCTACTTACAAGGATGTGTATGATTCTTGTGGTTCGGATATGTCAATATAGGATTTCAAAATCATTTGATTGTTCCCTGCTTTGTTATCAATGAAACTTTATTACGTTTTTTAGTATTTCCATTAAGGTCTGTTGGAATGTTTTGGTATTGCACTCTGCCATTTTTCATTGCCCGATGATCTTTTTTTTCTAGTACTTTATTTGTCAAAATATCATCTTCCACGAAAATATCTCTATCACTATTTCTGATCGGGGCTACCGGATTGTATTGTCGACTTCTCGCGCAGGTGTTCGAAGTTGCAGATCAATGTCGGAATTTGTCACTTCTGAGCAGAAACGAACGTCGTTAAACATTTACATGTAAACGATTCTAATACAGCGATTGTTTCACCCACTGTATCTAGAAAAACAACATATAAGGTTTTCGAGCTGGTGTCTTCAGAGACGTTTTATTGACAGTTCCTACGTAATTTTTCTCACATGTTAATGTAAAACAAAACGTTTTAAGCAGTATTGTGTTGTGTTTTGAATATTGTTTACTTGACAGGATATTAAAAGAGATATCGGCAACACTTACATGATCAAGTTATTATGGTCAAGGAGCTAGCGACAAAGTGTTGAAGGAGACCTGCTCCTTAACCAGCTATTTACAGGGAATGGAAACTACCATGTTAAGGACATAAGTATATCCTTTTAATTTGCAACATCTTGAAAAAAATAGAGAATATCGCAGCAAAACATATAGTGAAATTAAATACTGAATATTCGGATAAATATTTTATATTGATATTTCTAGAAAATACGAAAAATTAGTAATATAATGACACAATCATAATTTACATCAAGATACAAGAAATACTAGCAAGGAAAAGAGAAGATCTAAATTGTTGGATTCGGATGCTTCGTAAACATTATTGTCGCGTATGCGCCATCATACACGTTTCATGCCCCGCAGTGCCATATACGACAACTCCTGGTATAAAAGAGATGGGCTCAGTGTAATTCATTTGATTCCCTTCCACTCACTGTCAACCCGAGCGGAATCGGGATTGAGAGCGTAAGAGCAGTCTAAATGGGGCACCTGCAGAATCGAGGGTTTTCTTCTTTGTCTTCTCCGAAGAGGACCATGGGAGAGACCAACCTCGATCTGCCGACCCACTGCAACACTTACCTTTTCCGTTTGCTATCTCTATTGTCTTCCTTCTATTATTTCTACTGTCTGTTTCAAGCTGTGTCTCCCTAGGCAACCCTCCTCATATGACCATGGCTATTGCGAGGACTTTAAACATCGTGATATTCGGAACAAAGTCGTTGAATACTAAATCAACTGCGACATGGGAACACAGTAGGTTGGGGAAGCACGGTCGGAATATCGAATTTGCCACGCTTATCGTACAGCTTAGTTGTAAGCCGTCCCTGATGGTATGTTATAAATAAAGCTTGAGGTGAGCAGCCTATTAAAACGTTTCTTGAACGGGAAACTTACATATAACAAGAGGCCCAGAGGGCCTGTATTATAAACTAACCATGAACAATTATTCTTATTACATATGAAAACTATTTTTAAATATTGGCTCATTAGGACCCTTCTTTCTGCCCCCAGGCCCTGCCCCTCTGTACCAATAAGGGTCACACCCTCCGTTGATATAAAATTTAGTCCCCTTTGCCCAAGGATGATCCAGGTCAAATTTTGATAAATGCCTTCAATAATACAGAAGAAGAAGAATATTTAAAAATAAACTTCGATTTCCCCTATTGGACCCCGCCCTTCTGAACCAAGAGGGACGACACCCTCCTGTTATTCAAAGGTGAAACCCCTTTACCCAAGTTTGCTCCAGACAAATGTTTGTTAAAATCCCTCCGACAATACACAGATAGAAGGATTTTGAAGACTTAAACTTCAAATTTCTCTATTTGGCCCCGCCCATCAGCACACAGAGGGGCAACACCCTCCGTTTATACAAAATTTAGTTCCCCCTGTCGAAGGATACTCCAGGCTAAAGGGTCTGTTTCCAGTAATGTTAATTCTCCATAGGAGCCTGCCCCCGTATAATTTCTTATCTAGCTCAACTACTGTTTTTTTCTTTTCCGAAGAATAATTTTACACCTTTCCGACACCCAGATTTCATAATTTCAGCGAAAATGTATTTTTATAAAGTTGTCAATTTCAGCATCAAAGACATAAGTTCGTAAATAAAAGAAGGTTATCTCGAAATTGTAATTCGCAACATAGTATAAATTTCTTTTGATAAATATTTCCAAAACATCGTGTTTATTCATAAAACATAAAAAAAAATATTCTCGGATGAAAATGCACTTGCAGAGACACAATTATGAAGAAAAATGCCATAAAATTGCAATTTTCTCCCGTTATATAGTTTTGGATGCAAATTTCCATCAGAAAATCGGATAGAGCTTTACTTGTTTCATATGTGTACCAAAAATCAGCTAATTCCATGTGGTGGAACGTTCTCATATCGCCGCCTGAATGTGGTTGTAAATTGAAAGAAAAGGGGAAATGAGTAACAACCTTGTCTGAAACCCTATTATATAGCTTATTATATACAAACTTTTATATTGAATATCAGAGCGGATATTTTCATGACAGTTTTATGATGTGTAACGACTAAATAAACAGTATCGATATAAAGATTTACACTGAGGACACCCTGATACATGAATACTGTTCTATCTCAAGTTGTCCTCTTCTGAATTTTCTGATCGTGTGGCCTTGTACATTTATCCGTATCTTCTTGTCTTTGTCTATACGTTTACGGAATCATTGACTCGACGCTAGCTATTCTTGTCTCACTTTCCTTGTTTTATTGTCCCATCTCCAAAGCGTTGTGGCTCTGTCAGGGTTGGGACCCTGACTTGTCTCACTTTCTTTGTGCCTGCCGACCACGCCACATCGAATAGATAGATTATCCATATGAAATACTTTATTTTGTTCTAAGTAATCAATCAATTCTGCGCTTCTTGGAGGTATTGAATGTGATTTATTATATTGTCTTGTTATTTTGTGTAATTAGTTGTTCGTTATTTATCACACATTTTCGCATAATTGTACCAAACTACTAAGTATTAGCTGTTTACAGCAATCATCGGTGGCTTGCTATTTTGTTACTTTATCGACGCTTCATAAACCAATCGTTATTGTTTCAAGATGGAGGGTAAATGTGTTGGAGAAGGGTGTCAAGTATACTTCAAGAAACGTAGTGGCAATAAGAACAGAAGTGCACGCAATGTAAATAGTCCACAATATAAATGGCTCCTAGATACGCTGGTGCAACAAGGATTGATGTCAGCAAAGGAACAAGCACTTATTTGCCAGAAGTGCTACATGAAGTATCTTCGGAACAAAAATCAGCCTGAACCTGAACCCGAGCAGAACCAGGAAATAGAGGAAGAAGACGACTCCCCGTCCCATATCCTGCCGTTGCTGACCCTTCATGATCTTTTGAATGGATCATCTTCACACAAAAAATGCTGTCTCTGTCTTGTTACCTTTGCAAGAAATGGAACAAAATCATCAGTCTTACCAAAACGTGCAAGACATCACCTGATCTATTCACACAAACTGTGGTGTCCCACCTCATCCCGCGTCTGCTCCATTCACCTTATTGGTAACGACTTAGATCCGTCTACAGAGGTTGTCCTTGATGGTAGAGGTTCCTTGGAATCTCAGTTACCATCAAAATCGTCCGAAATCATTAATGACCTCCTAGAGGTGTCGCACGTCCTTTCACAGAACCAGTCTGCGTTTACAATAAGCTTTTCTTCTCTTGATGACTCGGCATGCATGGCCTGGACAGGTTGGTCCAAAGATCAGTTCCTCGAAATCCACTCGCACTGTTCCCCATATCTTTCATCTGGTATATATACCAAGACTACACACGATGCTCTATTACTGTTCTGGGTAAAACTGAAAACCGACATTTCCTGGAGTCAGTGTTCTTCTCTTTTTGGAATTTCCAAGTCAAGTGTGTCCAAAACTTTCCACTCCATAGTACAGGCATTAGACACATCGATAGTCCCACAATTTCTAGGTCCGGATCACTTGACAAGAGAACAGTTGCTCGGGCACAATACTGTCTTTTCAGAAGCATTTTTTGGAGATAAAGCCACTGCCATATTAGATGGCACCTATATTTATATCCAGAAAAGCTCCGACCACAAGCTCCAGAGAATGTCCTACTGTGGCCAGAAGAAGAGAAACTATCTCAAATTCATGAGCATCGCCTTACCAGATGGCTACATTCTGGACACAGTAGGACCATTCACTGGCAGCGAAAATGATGCTACAATTACAAAAAAAGTCATGGACAAGCTAGTTACTTGGCTACAACCAGACGACAACGTTGTCGTTGACCGAGGTTTTAGAGATGTCCTACCAGTTCTCGAAGCCTCTGGCCTCAATGCTAGCATGCCGTCATACCTGAAACCCGGTCAAAGTCAACATTCTGACGTCCAAGCAAATCTTGACAGAACTATCACCAAATCGAGGTGGATTGTGGAATCCTATCATGGTCGTCTGAAACACTGGACGTTCTTCCGAACGCAATTGGTGTCTAACAGCTTTATCAATGTCATCGAGGCTTTGCTTCGAACCGTCACAGCCTGTCTGAATGGTATTAGAGGACCGATCTACCAGAGATCTCCAGAGAGAGATGCCAAAGATAGGCTAATGGCTGAACGTATGAAGGACCGTTTGACAACACCGAATGGTTTAGCTCAGAGAGTCAAGACAGATCCGGATCTATCTAGACGGGCAAGGTCCGAGTTTGTCAAGATGGATGCATCTTCCGTACTGTTTCCCCGTCTCGATCTTGATTACTTGAGAACCATTACGTGTGGAACGTATCAGATATCTCTGGCTCCTGGTTACATCGCCGAACATTTAAGTGATGACGGAGACTATGAGGTGTGGCTTTACCAGCACTCCCCAGACCTTCTCCGATGTCAAATACATTCTCGACACAAAAGCCAAACGAAATATAACGTTTGGATACGGTTCACCGTTTCACCCGATGTTGAGGCCCCAATAAAGGACTACTACTGCCAGTGCCCAGTTGGAGAGAGAACGATGGGAATGTGTGCGCACATCTCCAGTATCTTGTACTACCTTGGGTATTACAGGACGCTGGAAAACCCTCGACCATTACAACCACAGGTAAAGAAATTCCGACAAAACTTGAAATAGTTTTCCATGCGGCAACGGAGTGCATATGTCGAAAGTATGTTTGGGGCTCGATATGAAAGATCCCCGTTACCATGTGACTAACCAAACTTATAAATATAGGTATTATACAATCGCCCGTAGCTATGAACACTCCCGTAAATGCGAAAACCAACCAAAATCATAAGGAACACGTTTTGTTTGTTGTTCTGTCTATTTGTCAGCCAATGTCTTCAACCACGGGGACTTGTGAAGTAGCCATCTTGGATTTTTTTTATGAAAAAGTGTTTCTCTCACTTTTTTTCATATCTGTGTACATATTCTCAACATACCGAGCAAATACTCTCGTTTTTTTGTTAATTATCTAAAGAAAGTCGAAAATCGGCAATTCAACCATAGGCTAATTCAACCCAACATTTGAAAATGTTCCACCACTTACATTTTGATGATTTTTCCTCTCATCAATAGCATATTACGTACTGTTTAATAGGATAAAAATTGGTTTGCATCCAACGCCCATAAAAGGGTGTATTCTCTAAAAAACACAGTTTTTGTGTCTAAAATGTTATCATCGAAAATGGCATTTTTGAGATTGTTTCTTCCATAAAACAGCCAAATGGCGCGATGGAAACATGATTTTTTGTCACAATCATGCCATGAATGTATTCTTTATGGTGACCATCATTTGATTAGATTTTCATTAATATTTTACATAACATGCACATTTTATCAACACTTAGACAGCTTCTGAAAGGTACAACTTTGAGGAGCCATAAAAAACAAACCAAGTGACCTAAATCTTTATACTTTATAGATTTGTGACCACAATGGCATGGGCAATGCACCACCGACAGGAAATTTGAATCAGAGAAGGGGCCGGTTTGGAAACCGGCCCTTTAGTCCATAAAGCTGTTCAGGACAAGTAGCATTTCTCAAAGAACAGTTGACGGACGGACGACAGACGCTGCGGTATGCCATAAGCTCACCATGGTCATTCGGTCTAGTTGAGCCAACAACTAAGAAAGATCCTTCTAGCACTTTCTGAGAAAAAAGCGACAGCAAAAGCTGTTAAAGGGCAGACTACAGATGAGAGAGAATTAAATAGCCAAACCAATCAGATGGTTGGCTTAAAAGGTGAATTACCAGTAGTAGAGGGGAGAGAAAACTTAGAGGCGAGACATGTGTAAATAACATTTTACCAGCAAAGTGTTATCCTTTTAATTATCACCTTGCTGAATCCCGTGCGTCATGTTTCCAGTAGTGTCAAAACTATCACCTATATTGATAGCTTCGCGCGTACGTATAAAAATCTGTAAGGAGCTATCTTTGAGGAGGTCTACCATTAGTCCCTAAAACGCGACATATTGATCACAATTTACTGTCTCCATTGTTTAAATTCTCTTATTGATATTCGTTTTGAGTATGATTTTGTTGGTTGTTACTATTCTTTGCTTCATTTTCTTTTTATGAAAAAGAAAACAGGGTTTAACATTCAGCCGCTGGCAAATCAAAAGATAAAAATTCTAATTAATTATAAGGTTTTATGACGGATGATTTTGTTCTAATATTTTATAATAGAAAATTGTCACTACGCAAAAGAGAACATTTTGTGTGGAAACGGTTCACAAAACTGTCACGCAATGCATACAAAGTTTTTAACATACGCAATTTTCACTTCATGATTCTATATGACAACTTACCTGTTCATTGTTTTTTTCTAAACTGCTGATTGTAGTAACATTGACAGTTTAAAGGTAAGAATATATACGAAAACAAAGCTTTCTTAAGTTACCTGCCGTACGACGCTATGTATTTGGATATCAGTTTCAGAAGAATATACTTTTTTGGAGGATAAAAGCCTGAACTTCCACTGACTCTTCAATTTCTGAACTATGCATAATTTTCTGCTGATATTGGTCGTTTATCCCGCAATATTAACCAAAATGCCAAAGCATTCCTTTCAGGGTACAGTTACATCCGTTAAAGGGTCTTTATGACCGCGGTATTATTCCACGTTCTATTTTAAAGAACATGATACATGCTACAAGTATAGACTTGTTTGTAATTTTACGCTAATGTTACCAATAATATCATATTTTGACAGTACATGTGGATGATTTGGCCTGACAGGGGTCTGCTTCCACACAAAGGCTTGCAGTTAGCGTTGAAAACACCAAGTGCCAGTCGCAATCCCGGGTGGCAGATAAAACCGAGTATTTGTAAGAAACACAATTCCGTGCTAAGAAGTTCTGTACCAATGGTTTAGTTTGGTGTTACTTATTATCCTATAAACAGACCCGTAAAATCAAGTTTAGACCCGACGAGTCAGCAGAGTCATAATAGGACCTATTGATCATCTCCACAATCATTATGGGATGAGAATGTTTAGGGCCTTTAAACAATTGGCTTTTTATTTTGAACGTGAGGAAGGCAAGTAAGTTTATTGTCAAAATATAGGAAAAACATTTTGTTTCCTCAAACATTTATATACCAGCAAGTGTCATTATATACCATCGAGTGTCATTCTATACCGTCGAATGTCAAATGCGTTTCGTCGTGACATTTTCTAAATTGACAACAGTGCATATAGAATGTTTTTAGATTTTGAAAATCTAAACCCTTTTGGATACAGATTAGAAAGTCGTCTACAAATAAACACCCCTGAACGCATGGTTCAATACGTTTGATAATGTTGTCAAATTTTAAACCAAAAAAGGCTGTTTTGAGGTACCTAATGTCCTGTTAGGTTATGTATGTATAGGTTGTTCCAATGTTAACTCTAAATTGTCTGTTGGAGAGGAAATTTAATATGAATGTTGGTAGATGTCCTTGCAGACCAGATACGTGGAGATCTTTCAGCATACCATGTTTCCATGTGGTATCATAAACCTTTCAAGGTCGAAAAGGACTGCACCATGATGTTTGTTCTTTGCAAATGCCTTACGTATAAATGTTTCTAGTCTGACCAAGTTAACAGATGTGCTTGGTTTATTAAAACAACCATGAAGTGGAGTTATTTTATTGTTAGAATCCAAATATTTTTCAAGTTGCAAATTAAATACCCTTTCCAGTGTTTCGCACTGGCAGCTAGTTAAAGCAGTGGGACAATAATTAGATGGGTTAGTGGTATCTATCCCAGGTCAGGCATCCCTGCAGATAGAGGATCGAGAACAGTTGTCCGTTCTACTGATTGAATGTAACTACCCTTTTTGCTTCGTAATGCCTTGCTTGGCGATACCTTACTTTTGGCTTTAATATTGAATATTTCGCCAATGTGAGAAAGGCAGTTGATTCGATGTACAGCATCGGGATGACCGTGATTCCAGTAGATGACAAGCGTTACAAGTACAAGGACAACGTTTGGTCGGCAGTTGGAAAATCGGAGATTAATCACCCGATCACGCCCTATAAGCATCCTATCTCACCGGCAACAGGATCTTACTTGACGAAGGATATCCTTTCTTTCGGTTATGCGAAGCTCTCCAATCATTTAGGGCCGAACAAGGTAATAAATCATATAAAAGCAAAATATTTTTTCTTGGCGATTGCATCCCTTACCTTAGCTTTAGGATTTTCCCCTTCTCGTTGAAATGTTCTTTATGGTATTTAAAGAGTGGCATCACTTTATACCCCAATGGAGAATATTAGTAATATAAAGACTACAGGCTGATTGTATTAGCTAATATATACGTCTATGTGATGAATTTATTCTTGAGCCGAAGGTAAGGAAAGTTTGTAAAATCAACACAAATATCATAATTATTTGTCCGATACAAACTTATCTACTCATTAGTTTGAAGATGGTACATTTGGTCACCTTCCAGGTAAATGCACTTGTTAATTCAATACCTCTACCTACAAAGTATAAATAAAGTAAAAACAGAAGAGATTCACCGATACTATATTAAAACATGATTTCGGTCACTGACGAAAAAATTATCCTTTACAATGATGCTAACCTTTTGATTTCTATGAAATGTGGAACCATACTGCTCTAGATAAATTAATAAATGTATACATAAATTAATAAAAGTAATTTCCGAAGTAGCAGAAAATTATGGAATCATCATGCGAAGGAATTTTTACCCAAAGTTAAAGAATAAAGGTCAAAAATGAGGCTTTCCCGGTGATATGGAGCCAAATGACGTTATACACTTTCTCATTATTTACAGTTGATTTTATTGGAATTTTGGGTTTATCGACCGCACCTATGTCTGATAAAGTTATCAGAGACGAAGTTCCAAGTGAGACACTTGTAACATACACTTGTGTTTACTCCACACAACAGCTAAAGAGTGAAATTGCTTAGAATATATATTCAGAAAACTTTTTTCTATATGATAAGGTGAAGAAAAGGTCACAGTGACCTACTTGTTTACTTGAAACTCCACAAACCTAAGATGTATTTGCATACCAAATCCGTTTACTACAGGTGAAACAGAATAGAAAATGTTTCCAAGATTTTATTTTCAAAAGCTTATGTCAAAAGCAAAAGCATACATGTAGGTTTTTTTTATCAAAGTTTTAGGTCAAAAGTCAAACCATGGGTCATAATGACCTTCCTAAGATGTAGTTGCATATGGCCCGGACAAACTTTTCTTAAAAAGGGGCATAACTCCCATGAAAATGGCATGATGAAAATAGTCATCACAGGTGCACAACTTCTGAGTATCTTAAATAAATTTTGCAAAAAACAACTCTATGGCGTGTTGTTCAGGACAACCTGATTCCAGTATAGCCGCCAAATTCATTGTGGGAGCTATAAATACTGTAAACAAAAACACTATTATACTATCAGTGTGATCAACTGTTGAACTGTTCATTAGTTCAACATACCAATACTTCTCAGCAGGAACACATTTTTGTGTGCAAATAACAATTCTTAGTTTTGTATCATTTGTTCACCGATAGAATTGATTAAACATTCAGATTTAAAATAAAATTCATAGTTAAAATTGATTGAGAGCTTTGGTTTAAGTCCTTGAATATTATGTTTAAACTGTTCACATACTGAATGTATACTTTAAATGACATATATTTTGTATTAAAATCAAATACGTTATCATAACAAGAGCGTACTAAGTGACAAGTAGCAGACTTGATTCCACTCTGGGGCTCAGCGTTTCTTCAGAGATGTCACATTATAAAGCTCCCTCTTGAGAACAGATTCTGATCTCCATCATCTAAGGATGAATTCATAAAATATGAATCAAAACACTTGGGCAGATTTCAGAGGAGATGTTATTTGAAGTTGAAGCACTACTTATTATAGATTCCACTCCTTAGCCTCATCGGGGTTAGCCCCTTTTTGAGTAAGGTTTTTCTGATCCCCATCACAGGCCAATGATTACCTCTAAAGTGTCTTTATAATCTGACAAATGGTCTCTGAGAAGTTTAAAATACAGTTGTTTATGCAGTCGACTCAGGAGACTAATAACCTACCGGTAGAATCACACCCATCCTTCCTGTTATTGTGACTTTTTATATAACTTTGATCAAAATCTGTTGGGAAATGAAGATATTAGAACAGACACAGGTGGACACAAATTCAAAAATAGTTGACAATTTGACATAATTTTGGAACCGAGACAAAGGTCAACATCCTAGTATTATCAAATGAATGTGTTAACAACCGTAACAAAATAGATTTGATCCAGCAGTGACATATGGCAGAACAGTAAAAATGATATCAAACTATCACTATTTATATCTTCATAGACATAATAAAGCCTGATGTACATAAATGTATCAGTTATGAATAATGGCATGTGCAGATAAAAATTTAATTAAAACAGTATATACTTCTGTACAGCTAAATAAAAGGGCAAGAACAAAAACATGTGACAAACTCTGCATCGATTTTCTTAGGCTCAAAACAACACTGTTGAAAATGTCAAGATATCTCTCGGGCTCAAAACAACAATGTTGAAAATGTCAAAATATCTTCTGTGAAACACAGAAGTGTTAGCTGGCAACATGCCAGCCTTTTGAACCTCATACTTGGGTCCCTGTACACTGGTCAAGTTTCACACATACTTGGGACCCTGTACACTGGTCAAGTTTCACACATACTTGGGACCTTGTACACTGGTCAAGTTTCACACATACTTGGGACCCTGTACACTGGTCAAGTTTCACTGACTTGTAGAACAGGGACACCTTAATTAAGCGTGCTATTACTACAGTGCCTGGAAGTCACCACTCATAGGGTTGTACATCTCCGGTCCAGGTAACATGCCCATTCCTCCTCCACCAACCACAACACCTACAATGCTACATGCATATCAANCCCCCCCCCCCCCCCCCCCCCAGAGGAGGAGAATTAATTCATGCATACATGTATCCGACATGCATTTGTGAGTGCTGTGTATTGATTATGGAACTCATGTATCTTAATCCGACATATATATAGGTGGGAGAAAGATATTTTATGGGGTTGGATAGGTGTATGGTGGCCACAGTGGAATAAATCTAGTTTTCATCGCATGTTGAATGAGAAAAGACTGAAGCTCTAAAGAAGGGATCAACATTTTATTTGGCATATACTAGAAGATAGTAAAGATTTATAGAGGATATTTAATGGTGTTTTCAGTAATAACGAATATATTCTATCAAAATATTAGCGACACGAATAAAATATATTTGTTATTACTGAAGACACCATTAAATTTTCTATTTACTACATTTTTAAAGCAAAAAAACATGAAAAATGTAATGCATTAAAAAGGTTGGGAATCAGAAGCGTTATAATAAGCGTCATATTCTAATTACGTCATGCTTGACAACAAGGCTGCGCGTCATTTTGAATGGGATACTCAACGCAATTCTGACATTTTCTGCTATTTTCTGGCATGATTGCGTATACAAATATTATTAATTGTATATCTATGTTAATAATTACGTGTGTGTACCAAACCTGTACCATAACAACCACTTATTCTACTGTTGCTTCATTTGAATCTGAACAAAAAATACACCTTTGCCTTTGAATGCAGCGAATAGAAGATACCGTTATGATTGGTCAATACAAAATAGTGATATTTCACAGTGTAAAAATATCACTTTTGTTATTTGTCAGTGTGACAGATATCAGTTTTGTCCGTGTGAAATATATCAGTTTTATCAAGTTGATAGAATCCGATATTTTACTTGCTAAGTGTAATAAATCATAGTATACCTGCAACAAACATCTCCCCCGAATTCAGTGGTGGGCCACTTCCAGGCACATTCACAAGGGGTGCTGGACCTGAAAAAAGGGACATAGCTTCATAAACTATATATTGTGATAACCTCATGTAGATGAACATAACCTCATATAGATGAACATAACCTCAAAAGCTATAAATGAACATAACCTCATCAGCTATAAATGAACATAACCTTATAAGCTATAAGTATAAATACAGGAATTGGAACAAACAGGATCAGCCAAATACATTTATACACCATTTTGCCCAAAAACAAAGGTGGAGATAACTCTGTATCTGTAATGTTCATTAGTCTAGAGTTTGTATAGAGTATTCTATGTAGCAATTTCAATTGAAAAGTTTGTAGTGTTGTGTCATCTGTTATATTGAAGGGTAGTTTGAAGTACCTTTTCCAAATGTCATAAATAAATGAATACAAAAAAAGTATAGTGATATATTCAGGATTCATTCCACTCTGGCATTTAACGTTTAAAACATTTGAGAAATAAAGAAAGTTTGGAAAGTATAAGATGGCTAGCCAAGACAGGTATCTAACTTAATTTTGTGCAACACTATATGGTGACACCTGTCTGAAAAATATCTGGATCCGCCCTGGTCAGGTCTAAAGAAATTTAATAAAATAATTTTGACAATGGAAAAAGCATGACTGATAAAAATGACCAAAAAATTAAATGATGCATTCTTTTTTGAATTTCAGGTAGTACAGGAAGATTTGAAAGATGTTAATAAATCCAAAGAGGCTGCAATTATCAATAAAACTGGATTGAAACTGAAGATATTATTATCTGCAATAAAGATTTAATACATGATCATTAAATGGACTTCATGATTGCCAAACAACGTATACATGCTGTGCAGTTTTGGCCTAATATGGATTCAAAAGTGTCCAATAAAGCCATTTTATCACATATAGACCTCCCTTGTAGTTGAGACCATAGCTCCCTCACATATCTTCCCGACCTAGTCATTCTCCTCATTGGCTGTTGCATTTGCAACAGAACATGGGCCCCTTCTATGGATATCGAGCCTAGTATTGGTATGTCCTGGAATCAGAACGATATTTTAGGTTACAACCAATATTAAAATCAAAATAGTTTAAAGTTGAAATTGCCACCTATTTGAAGAAATACATCTAAATGAGGACAGTTATGAAGGATGGGGGACTTTCCAGTTGTTAACGTATGCCGAACTATTGATTCATTTGTAATTGACAACAAAAGAGTATCTACAAATATACATTTATTTACAATATACCATATCTATATAAGCATACTCTTTCACACTCACTAATAACTCTCATACAATTCTACATTGGACATATATATTATGATTTACTTACATCTATAAATAGATATATATATTATATTACACCTAAATCCCTAAATCTATAATATAATGAATAGTCTTTGTAGCTTCCCACACAATCAGATCACAAAGTTCCGTTAATGTTAATTTCCATCCCGTCTTCTGGCAAACACAATCAGTAGCCAAACATTCTAGGAATGTCCTCCTGGTCAACTGGTAGATGACATCTATGGCCGAACTGTATCTCAGCTGCTGAAGTCACAGTTGCTGTGTCGGAGTTCAACTCCACTCAACTTTTACCGGGCCTCCATACCACAGTATGTCACATCCTGCTCCCGGCCTCCATAATAGAGTACTATGTCTCCATAACTAGGGAAAATATCAACACGTTCCCTCTCTGGATAATCATATCCATATGTATAAGTTAGTTAATAAAACTGCTGTCTCAGTGCATCGTAGGTGGAAAAGAATGGACAATAACACCGTCGGCAAATACGAGTTTCCATACTTTTGTCCTCAGACAAAACTGACAAGTCACTCACTAGGAAATAAGCTACAAAATATAAATAGCACTAGTAACTACATAATTCTACACTATCATGTTACATATCTATAATATACGCTTTAAACATATTACCTATACAACATTCTGCAACATGCGTAAACACACTACGTCGCTCACTCATCTATGCTCAATCGTATATATTAAGTTATTTCATACATGCCTTTGTCAGTGCATATAGTATGTGATGGACTCATAACTTTTCCTCAAAATGCAAAAAATATGGAAGTTGGTTGGTATACCCATGTCAAGAACAATGTCAATATTGACCTTTGCAGAAATTAATTGTCGAATATATTTTTGATTTTGTTTGAAAAGTAACTTTTCAATGAACCCAGTTCCCTCTGCCCAAGGATGCTCCTGGTCAAATTTTGATCAATGCCTTCAATAATACAGAAGAAGGATTTTTAAGAATAAACTTCGATTTCACCTATTGACGCGGCCCCTCTGCACAAAGAGGGACACCCCCCCCCCCTCCCCTCCCCCCTTTTTATTCAAAATTGAATCCCCTTTACCCAAGTTTGCCCCAGAAAAGTATTTGTTAAAATCCCTCCAACACTACATAGAAAGAAGGATTTTGAAGACTTAAACCTCAAATTACCCTATTTGTCCCTGCCCCTCAGCACCCAGAGAGGCAACACCCTCCGTTTATACAAAATTTAGTCCCCTCTGCCAAAGGATGCTCCAGGCCAAATCTAGTCAAAAAAGCTGTTCAGGACAAGTAGCATTTTAAAGGAACAGTTGACGGACGGACGACGGACACTGCGGTATGGCATAAGCTCAACAGTCATTCGATCTAGGTGAGCTAATAATTAAGAAAAATTCTTCCATCACTTTCTGAGAAAAAGCGACAGCAAGAGCTGTTTAAAGGCAGACTACAGAAAAAGAGAGAGAAATAAATAGCCAAACAAATAAGATGGTTGGCTTAAAAGGTGAATTACCAGTAGTAGGGAGGCGAGAAAACTTAGAGACGAGGCATGTGTAAATAACATTTTACCAGCAAAATGTTATCCTTTCAATTATCACCTTGCTGAAGCCCGTGCGTCATGTTTCCAGTAGTGTCAAAACTATCACATGTATTGATATCTAAGAGTGTCTTCGTCAGTAACAACGCATATTGGAAAAGTAGCTTCACATCTACGTATATAAATCTGTAAGAAGCTATCTTTGAGGAGGTCTACCATTAGTCCCTAAAACGCGACATGGATGAGGTAAGTGTATTAACTCTTTTCGTTTATTGGAATTTTATGTCTTTCGGCCCAATTACTTTTGCTTGCAATTCAATATGATTCGCATTAGTCCCTGCCGGTAGGACGTACGAATTGTACCTACTGCCCCCAGTTCATTATCGTAAGAGGCGACTTAATTTGGGATCTTATCTTTTATCTTCTTTCTAAACAACATTCTTCTTCCTAATGTCTCCTTTGACAATGTCTCATTTTTGCCTTTAGTTGAGCTTTCGCCCCTGTGAGGAAGGCTTTGGGTTCCGTCCCCTGGCCGAGAAATACCAGAGTCTGTAAAAGTGGTAGTTTTTACTCCTGCTAAACGCTCACAATTTAGGAGAGGGACTACTGGTTCGCCCGTTGTCAGTATAATATGACCGGATGGAGTGTCCTGCTGGGTGTCTTTGGCAGTATGTACTATCAATTCGGCATCCGTTTCGCGTTATCACAAGGAGACAAACACGAACATATCGCAGCCTCCCAAAACACACACGCATACACTACACGCATGCATCTTGCACACAGGGAGGTCGTCCTGGTCTCGGCGGCTTTCTCTATAGCTGGAAACGGGCAAGGACAACCTTGTCTCTGTGGCTTTCTCTAAAGCCGGAAACGGGCAAGAACAATCGGGTCTCTGTGGCTTTCTCTATAGCAGGAAACGGGCAAGGACAATCTGGTCTCGGCGGCTTTCTCTATAGCCGGAAACGGGCAAGGACAATCTGGTCTCGGCGGCTTTCTCTATAGTCGGGATGCATGTACCATTTACCTATTTCAGGTTTTATAGGGACGGATCCCAATTAACTGTCTCCATTGTTTAAATGCTCTTATGGATATTCGTTTTGAGACTGCTGTTGTTGGTTGTTTCTATTCTTTGCTTTATTTTCATTTTATGAAGAAGAAAACAGGGTTTAACCTTCAGCCTCTGGAAAATCTAAAAATAATTGTCACTACGCCAAAGAGAACATTTTGTGAGGAAACGGTTCACAAAACTTTCATGCAATGCATACAAAGTTTTTAATGTACGCAAATTTCACTTCATGATTCTATATGTCAATTTACCTGTTTATTGTTTTTTGTAACTGCTGATTGTAGTAACATGGACAGTTTAAAGGTTTGAAAGGCTTTCTTAATTTACCTACCGTACGTATACGACGCTATGTATTTGGATATCAGTTTCAGAAGTCTATACTTGTTTGGAGGATAAAAGCCTTAACCTCCTCTGACTCTTCAATTTCTGAACTATGTATACTTTTCTGCTGATATTGATCGTTTATCCCACAATATTAACCAAATTACCGAGGCATTCCTTTCAGGGTACAGTAACATCCGTTAAAGGGTCTATGTGATTGCGGTAGTATTCCACGTTCTATTTTAAAGAACATGATATAAGCTACAAGTATAGACGTGTTTGTAATTTTACGCTAATGTTACCAATAATATCATATTTTGACAATACATGTGGATGGTTTGGCCCAACAGGGGTCTGCTTCCACACAAAGGCTCGCAGTTAGCGCCAATCGCAAGCCCGGGTGGCAGATACAACCGAGTATTTGTAAGAAACACAATTCCGTGCTAAGAAGTTCTGAATCGAAGGTTTAGTTTGGTGTTACTTATTATCATATAAACAGACCCGTAAAATCAAGTTTAAACCCGAGGGGTCAGTAGAGTCGTAATAGGATTTATGGATATCTCCACAATCATTATGGGATAAGAATGTTGGTAGATGTCCTTGCATACCAGATACGTGGAGATCTTTCAGCATACCATGTTTCCATGTGGTATCGTAAACCTTTTAGGATCGAATAGGACTGCACCATGATGTTCGTTCTTTGCAAATGCCTTACTTATAAATGTTTCTAGTCTGAACAAGTTAACAGATGTGCTTGGTTTATTAAAACGTTAGAATCCAAATATTATTCAAGTTGCAAATTAAATACCTTTTCCAGTGTTTCGCACCGGCAGCTAGTTAAAGCAGTGTGACAATACTTGGATGGGTTAGTGGTATCTTTACCAGTTCAGGCATCCCTGCAGATAGAGGATCGAGAACAGTTGTCCGTTCTACTGATTGAATGTAACTATCCTTTTTGCTTCGTAATGCCTTGCTTGGCGATACCTCACTTTTGGCTTTAATATTGAATATTTTGCCAATATGAGAAAGGCAGTTGATTCGATGTTTATGCAAGGACAGGCCAATATACCTCAAAATTGTAGTTCGTTGCCGTCGTATTCGCATTTCTATATCTTTATTCCTCATATCTCCTTCCTCGGAAAACATTTAGAAAGTTGTTGTTTGGATACTGTTGTAGCTTAATGTTGTGTCCACCTCTTGCTTGGTAAACCTTCGGGATTTGAAGTGCTGGGGGTGAATCACTGCTCATCAGTAAAGTCTTCACCTACTCCTTCCTCATCGAAGCATTATACTCTCTCTCTCTCTCTCTCTCTCTCTCTCTCTCTCTCTCTCTCTCTCTCTCTCCTTTTCCCTTCTATTAATGTGTTTTAAAATAATTTACTTTCAACCCATTGCTAAATACATTTGCTTAAAAGCAGACAATCATCGAATATATGGTATAACAAAACCTTTACATTATTATATTGTCAGAGTATAACGTCATTTGATTTTAATAAATTGTATTGCTACTCTTTTCAGCCACTCGACCTTTGTTTACGAACCAGTCAAGTAAGGGAAGATCCGATAAAGGCTTTCCATGACTTTAAACGGGACGAACAATCGTTGAGTGTTAATACAGCCCCGAGATATGAGATAGAAGATAACGAGAAAATGGTTCAGCGTTGGCTACAGCACATGCCGGCAGATAGGATGATATCAACCGAGTACAGTCCTTATCTTCAGACGAACCAGGGTTCTACAAGCAGCAGGATCTCCTTTGATCCAAATATGTCCAGCGACGCCTCCAAGATCCCGGGTTCTGCAAGCAGCAGGATCTCCTTCGATCCGAACATGTCCAGCGACGCCTCCAAAACAAACATTAATGTGAAGCTTCACAACAAGGAGCTGTGGCGGAGCTTCAGCCAGGAAGGAACGGAAATGATCATCAACAGATCTGGGAGGTATGTTCATTTCTTAACGATCTATCTAAGCGGTATTGGTAAGTTGAAATGCAATAATTGACTGGTTTCTGTGATATAATGTGTGTTGTGTATATGGTCATTAGTGATGTAAATTCGAATAAGACCCATGTGCGATGGTCAAAGGTGCGAATCTCCTCTAATTGATTCTGGCTGTCCCTCCCTCTAATTAGAGAAAAAATTAAACCGGTCTGGTATGGTATGGGGCATTATAAGAGTGTAATTGAGCTTTTAGTTTAAGAAAATAATTGTTATTAATTTTGTTTGTTACATTTTGGCATGTTTTACCAATACAAAGAGTTGAAACAGTGTCATTCAAAATACTGAAAAGCTGAACCTTTTGATACAGTCATTGACATCAGCTTTAAACAGATATTTTCATTGTGATAAAACAATATTCCACTAGTGATGAAGGGAATTATTTTCATTAAATCACCATAATTTTATTTTATTTTTTTAAAAGAGGAAAGAACAATATCAGCAATCTAATGCAACCAATATAATTTCATCTACAATAAGGTAAACAAATAAACTAAACATAATTCAGAGTCCCAAGTGGCTACTTTTAGTTGCCGTGGCAACAAGAGTAAAGCATTGGCGACTTAACGTTTTCTTAGGTAGCAGTGTACAGTATTTTTGTACAATGAATAACCCCTGTAGTATAAAAAGATAAAAAGCACTAAATTTGGCATATACATGATGAAGTGGACTATGTGGGCTTCACATTTAAAAAAAAGTCGAATTCGGTTTGAGACTAAATTGTTGGCCATTTACATATGTTTCTACACAACAAAAGCTCGCTTTTTTAATGTACTCTATTTTTGTACTCAGCACATGTGTAAATATTGTGAAAAATCCAGATAAACGACCTATGCTAAAACGTAAATATTTCCGTTACCGAGCACTATGTAACGGCACTATGACCCTCAGCATCATGACCTTTAAACTGTATTAATTCATAAATAAATTTTATAAATACTGTAACTAGTAAGAAATTCCTCCACTAAACTTAATATATTGAAGACAATAGTAGCTGCATCGAAACTTGAATTGATTCATGTAGGTTTACTTTGAAAGAATAGTGGAAAGAGTTCTGTCTGATGAGAGGCGGCATGTTTTTTTCACATAAACAAATTTAGATTGGTGATTGGTCAAGTCAAACAACACTAAATATCTTCTTTCATAAAAAGGAATTCATCTAACGTAAATTAAACCGTTAAAATGCTTACAGCATGCAAAACAGAACATTTAATTTCGGATTTTATAACTGATTTTCTTTTCCTGGGACTCCTATTCACCTGGTACACGCGTGAGTTCCTATTTCTCAGGTACGGATTATCGAATCTACGAATGAAGGCTCTTACCTCATGTCCCCTTCTCCATGCTGCGTGGCTCACGCATGGGCAGAAGACAGCGCCGGTCAGATTTTAGCGCTGATAAGGTCGTCAATTTTATCGCCTGTTACGTTAATGAATACTGACGAGTTGTTGGGCGTTCAACACGTCACTAGACTCACCCAATGACTGTTGCTTTATTTTGGAAGTCAGCACTCTGGTTGCTATGCGGTACTATGTACGAGGATGTGTTTTTTGTTTTTTTGTTTTGTTTTCTTCTTTAAGTTTGCGTCAGGAATTGTTTTGTTTAGCTAAACGCTATAGCAACAATAACAACATTTACTGCTTGAAGACGTTTCGTTTCGTTGTTTGTGAGATCTGTGCTTCTCAGTAATAATTGCATGTTTATAGAAAATGAGCTAGCATTCTTTTATATTTGAGCAACCAAAAGCTAAAGAGGTTGAAAGCACAACGCTCATTGAATTTTCTTATCAAATGTTCATCGGAAAAAAACACAAAGAGGAGTCAGAACTTGCGTTGTACTTGCGTGAAAAGACTTATCTTAATGCAAGCTCCCTGTTTTTGTGGTAGAACTCCTCTCTTCTCTTGACGTTTTAGCAAAAATGTACAGCCAAGTCTGTAGACCTTATTTACCGAATTTTGTAACTTTCGGTGAGGGATTATTTGTCCGTTTGAGTACAGATCATACTTATGTAAAGACATGTAGGTTTGGAATATCAAATTTGGTATAAATGAACAACATTTGTGTTGTTATTCATTGCTTGTACAACAATCTGACCGGTTACTTGGTCGGAGGGTGTTTTGAGTCACAGGTTACTAAAATTTGAGATAGACCCTTGATGAAATTCTATTATGTATATTTTCCAGGCTCATGTATCCACGCGTGGAGGTGACCGTGGAAGGCCTTAACGCGAGCAGTATGTACAGCATCGGGATGACCGTGATTCCAGTAGATGACAAGCGTTACAAGTACAAGGACAACGTTTGGTCGGCAGTTGGAAAATCGGGGATTAATCACCCGATCACGCCCTATAAGCATCCTATCTCACCGGCAACAGGATCTTACTGGACGAAGGACATCCTTTCTTTCGGTCATGTGAAGCTCTCCAATCATTTAGGGCCGAACAAGGTAATAAATCATATAAAAGCAAAATATTTTTTTCTTGGCGATTGCATCCCTTATCTTAGCTTTAGGATTTTCCCCTTCTCGTTGATATGTTCTTTATGGTATTTAAAGAGTGGCATCACTTTATACCCCAATGGAGAATATTAGTAATATAAAGACTACAGACTGATTGGATTAGCTGATATATACGTTTATGTGATAAATTTATTCTTGAGCCGAAGGCAAGGAAACTGGTTTTTTTTAATATAAATAGATTCTTAAGCCCATTACAACCGGCTTGAAACCTACGAAAGGAATTTGTCACACAGCAAATAGTTTCGTACAATTCATTTTATGTAGCATTAGTCTTGGAAAAAATAGTATTCAACAAGTAGAACGTTGTTGACAAAATGAAACAATAAACGATTTTTTTTCATTCTGTTGAAGCGTAAACTTTCCAGTTTTAATGCTTACATTACAACAATAATATTGTGAACTGTTCGTTACTGCTTGGTAATAATTAGCATGCTAGTCGCTATAAATAGAATACAAAAAAATCAAGATCACCTTGTATCATTTCACTGCTATGTATTTGTTTTGACGTTGAACCTCGTACAACCAACCAACCCTTGTCTCATTTTGGCAACTACTTGAAATTTCGCTAGCCACTGGGTAAAGTTTGAACAATGTGTTTAAGAAGGGAACGATACCCGAATCCTGTTCAGTTTGAAAGGTGACACTTTCAACTCTTCCAGTGCAGGTGTTTACATGGAATGGCTGATCAAATATATTTGTGGTGTGACACATCTCAAAATAACAATGTAAAATGCCTACCATTATATAGATAAGTAGGTAACCTATTTGCACAAGCTAACACCAACACCAGAATCCGTAAAACCGGAAACTTCTTTATCTCTGGAATTCAACTACATTTGACTGGAGGCATCCCTAGTTGGTGGGGATTCAAAATCGTACAAATTGTGGGGCTGAGGTGCAGAGTCAAAAGAGGGCAATTGGCTTTATTGCTATAACAACTTTATCTCTAGAATTATGCACGGGATATCAATCATATTTGGTTGAAAGCATTCATGGGAGGTTGAGATTCAAAATTGTACAAATGGAGGGGCTGACTCCCCAAGGGCCTAAAGGGCGGGGTCAAAAAAGGGTTATTTGGCTATATTGGTTTAAGCGACTTCTACTCTGGGACTAAAAGACGGACAGGCTGATAGCGGGTTGATTTTTGAGGTTGAAATAATCTGAAGATGTGCATTAGACTAGCCGGTAAGTTAAAGGAAGGTTTAAATAAGTTACCAAAATTGTGTGTTAGGTTGAAATGACTAACGATAAATTGAGTGTAAGGTTAGAAGTTATTAGCAGGTATTTGCAGTGTCAAAATTGGTGACCGGTAGGTGTGAAGTAAATCAATAAGGGCACCGCGAGCAGATCATCATACGACCGTCAGACCCTCGGATAGGTATTGACATATTGGAAGCAGGTAGTGACATATGATATAAATGTGATTACTGCCACTGTCTTGTCGGTGACTGTGACCTTGCCATTCGTTTACTGTTTATGGCGCAAGCTATTTTGTGTTTCAGAATTACACTTTCGTGGTCAATGTTGTTATTACTTAAACTAGAACCTTGATTTTGAGGTAAACAGAGGTCTTGGTATGAGAAGTTTGTACGCGACAACAAAACCTGTTATATATGTTAAACATGTTTGGTTTTTGTATTATCATATTAAGTTTGAAAGGAATTAAATAAATACTCAAAACGTTCTTGAATTTTCGACGGAATGCCCTTATTTGGCAATGAAAAGGGGGCATAACTCTGCCGAATAGCATTTAAATACCACGACTGAAGAACAGTTGTTTATCGCGTTAACAAGCAGAAGTTAACGGCTAAAACGATAAACAGCGTTGCTATGTTAAGTGTGATATGGCAAAACGCGGAAAGTTAAAACTCGACAGAAAAAAAACCGTAATATATGTTGAACATAAATGCTTCTAGCATAACCGTAATTTTTTTTAAAGGAATTGATTAAAAATAAAACCAGTTCTTGCATTTACTTCACAATGCCCTTATTTGGAATTAAAAGGGGCATAACTCCACTAAAAATGCACGTAAACTTCTGACATACAACTTCGTTCTAGCTTTAATGGTATACAATTTGCGTACAAGGTTTTATCAAGATATGTTAATGAATGAAGCCAGCAGAACGATGACAAGGAAAAGTTGACGGACGCTCGGACTGACACACAGCGCAGTCCATACCAATATACGACCAGTCGGACGACGAGCGTATAAAAATAGATAGCGGTAGAGTCAAGTCAGGCTTAAATATGTAGCCGGTGGTTATCCACAGGTTAAAATATCAAACATGCTGCAAAAAATGTGTCACAAAACTAAAGCCTGCTGTTTGTAGAATATTTTTTTACAAGAATTTTCAAAAATGACCAATTTGGCGGCCATTTTGAAACGTGCATTTTTTGCGCTTCACGAAAGGCAAACATTTCACTATTTTTAACACAAGTGTGTCGCAAATTATAATTGTAACAAGTTCAATTTTGCTGTACAACTTTATTGTGTTCAATATGATGAAAATAATAGGCTACAAAGACGGAAATTATACAAGATTAGTATTCTTTCACATATTTTTTATAACTGAACCACTTTCAAATTTTTGACCCCAAAATATTAAAAAAAAAAAAATGAAATAAAAATATGTAGGGTAAAAAAAGAAGCTCACGGACAATCTCATTTTTGTGGCTGTTTTAGAAAGAGAACCCTATTTTCTTTTGATTCATTAAATATTAAGAAAAGATCAATAGCAGAACTTTTTATATTAAGCGTTAAATTTGCAAAATCGGTGAAAACATGAGTATTTTTTCATTGAAAAATAGGAAGTAGGGGTAACTAAAATCGCTTTACTCAGTAAAAATAAGTTGCGGAAAAGTGTTCAATTGAAGTAAGTTGACGTACGTAACTGGTAAGTATTACCAGATTAGAACTATAAACCCTTATATATGTTTAAAGTTAAATTTGATTTTGGTATTATTTCGTTAACTGACCTTTTAACAGCTCATGACATGCCTCCATGTGTGTTGTGTAAGCGTGCAAGTGTGTATGTTTGCTGGAAACAGGGTATGATTGTTTACTTGCCTCCTTGTAATAGCTCTATGCTGAACGTTAAGCAGGGAATAACAACTAACATTTTTAAGGAATTTGGTATGTCCCGGCCTGGGGACAGAATCCATTGCCTTCCCCACCTAGGCAAACGCTCGAATTTCAAGCCAAAAGTGAGGTGTTGCCAAGCAAGGTGCTAGGAAATAAAAGGTAGTTAGAAGTAGAAAGAAAGACAAGGATCCAAAATATTGCAATCGGCGCAGCATATTTATTTTTGTCGCTTTTGTGTCCCCAAATAGAGGACACCAAAGCAAATCCCCAATTATGCAGGGGGTTGCAGCATTATTCGATTCCTACGATACAATGCAGTTGTTAACAGTTGGTGTATTCTTTTCCCGATCCCCCGCCTGCAGGGATGTTAACATAAGTAAATACTAAGTATGTGACCGACTCAAATAGGTAACCAATACAGATTAATACGAGTAAGTAAGTAAAGTATCGGATAAGTAGAAGTTGTAAGCAACTGATAGGTTTGTGTAAACTTTCAGTTGGCAACAGGTAAGTTCATAACTGGTAGTTTTGTTTTATGTAAATAAGAGTAAAATCTTTTTTAATAACTACTGGTAGGACTTCCTTGAATTAAGTAACCGCTAAAGGGTTAAATGAGTGACTGGCATATTTCGTTTTGTTTGTTTGTTTGGGATGTTTTCTTCCACGGAACAGCTTAGGCCATATGAAGACGGGTACCAAGGGAGATAACGCTGAAAGATGTTTGTTTTGTTTGTTTTGTATTGTTTAACGGCCCATCGACAATGTGACTCATTTAGGGCCAACAATACTTTAAAAAGAGACATTCATGAAAATTAACACATATCAAACCAAAACTTAATAGTTTAAAATGTGTAAAGGATTAAAGAAATACATCAATAACGAACAAATTGACTGCACTATATATCATATTTATTGTAAGATCAATAGAGTGTAAACCTTACAATGGGGGCAGCAGATCGGTGTTTGTCTCTTCGGTTTCTTCTTAGTTGTAGACGCAAGTAGTTGGCCAAACAATATCCACATCTTACGACATGACGATATAATTTACCCGGAACTGCATATGTTAATTGACATGGATATGTTAACTTCAAATAAGTAATGGTAGATATGCAACACGCCCTTAAGAGAAACTGGTAATTGGTCGTCAGGTATAAATTAGTCTCTGTAGGTAAGGGTATTTTAAAACTGATAACATGTAGATATATGTCGGAATTAATTGGTAAGTCAGAAGTATATGTCGGGCTCAAACTAATAACCGGAACAACAGCAAGAAAGAAAAAGAAACCGAGTAAAAACATATATTCTTAATGTTTTACAAATCGGAAGCGGGATATGTGTAGATTAAATGGCATGGGGATACAATATCAAAGTTAAAGTAAAATTATAGTGCTCTGATATATTGTTCCCTCCTTAATGAGGTATAGGGGTCAAATGTATGAATATCTTTAGAATAGACGATGTCTTCGACAAAGAATTACATTGCCTTAAAGGCTCCAAACATAAAAACTAGGACAACTTCATCCCGACTGTATCTAAAATCTAAACATTCTTTTGAAATTCTTTTTAGTTAATGGAGAGTAAGATGCGTTGCGTGGTGGTGGTTCAGAATACGAATGAGTGAGATAAGTAGGAGAAGTAAGCACCCGACAAAGGACAGCTTCCTCTCTGCTGTCTTTCCGACAAGGCTTACTAGTTCTGCTTACACGTCTAAACGTTGTCGCTGTTCTCGACGAACCATTTTCTGCTATTCATTTCGAATCGTCAATCGGGGTTAAGATTATATATATAGCAACTTTATACTGGATTGATTCGGGCGATTTACCTTTTTTAACCGTTCTGTCTGCATCTTTAAATCGAACGGGTCGCAGAATCCACGGAGAAGTTTTTTGTGCATTTCTTTGAGAAACAGAATATGCAAAGAGTGTGAACAAACGATTGAATTAAAATGCGGAGTTCATCGATAAGGTCAAGGGCCAAACCGGTGGCATATTCTTCTGCAGAGAAAATGGAGTCGCCGACTTCAGTGGGATTTCAGTACAAACGTTCGCAACTGCTGCAACTGTTTTGCCTTGATTAGAACCATCAGTGTAAAGCTGTGGTTTTTTTAGCGTGGAACTCCGAAATGCGTTTCCAAAAGGAGGATTTGTTTTATTTCGGCATTGCACTGGATTTCCCCCCACTCTTGCAAAGCAAAATTAACAGCAGGTGTTTTTATTTCCTTTGGTGAACACTCCTGTATGTTTTATTCAGTTAAGTTATTCCAATTTATGTTTAAATCCTACGATAAATTTGTTAATTCAGATGCCAATTGTCGATGACAAGAGGGTCATTTTTCTACGCGCACGAAAACATATGGTTTTCTGGGCTCAATACTGGGATGAAAGCGGGATGTTTTGGATTGAATTCAAGTCGGGCTTTAAACTGTTATGACAGTTTCTTTCTTGGGTCAATAAGGGATGATTAATTCGCTTACTGTAAAGGCTTTTCATTGGTACTGTTAAAAAACCTCCGATTGCTAGACGCAAACTTGGTTATGGATTGAATCCAGCAACTGCAGAAGTAATATGAGAACACGAAAAAGCATTTGACGGTCGACACCCAAATTAGTATGAGAGAGAGTTAATCATATCAAATCTGGTTACTCAATGTGACGGACAAACGTAATGGACGGACGGAAGTACAGAGTGCAAACCTACCTATAGCACATCGTCTCACCGGGAACCGGAAAGGAACTAAAAAGCTTAAAAATGGAACGTGAAATTGCTGTAGAATCACTCGAGATAACTCTGTTACTGTAAGTATACGGTAAAACTATCTATTCCTTAAAATATATATAATTTAGTGAGCGTATCAGAAATAAGTATAAAGAACATGTAAGACTCGTACACTTGCATGTAGCAGGACGCGGGTGAGTCAGCAGACCAATGAACAGTAAACCAGTTTGTCGAATCTTTGCGGGGAATGCTCACCAACATGTTGTAAATTGCAGGTTTGTGTATATCAGTGTTTGTAGCGTGTGTTGTACATTGCCTTTCATTTTATATTCCTACTTACGTGTATGATTCTTGTGGTTCGGATATGTCAATACAGGATTCCAAAATCATTTGATTGTTCGAATTCCCTGCTTTGTAATCAATGAATCTTTATTACGTTTTTTAGTATTTCCATTAAGGTCTGTTGGAATGTTTTGGTATTGCACTCTGCCATTATTCATTGCCCGATGATCTTTTTTTTTTTTCTAGTACTTTATTTGTCAAAATATCATCTTCCACGGAAATATCTCTATCACTATTTCTGATCGGGGCTACCGGATTGTATTGTCGACTTCTCGCCCAAGTGTTCGAAGTTGCAGATCAATGTCGGAATTTGTCACTTCTGAGCAGAAACGAACGTCATTAAACATCTACATGTAAACGATTCTAATACGGCGATGAAGCGATTGTTTCACCCACTGTATCTAGAAAAACAACATATGAGGTTTTCGAGCTGGTGTCTTCAGAGATATTTTATTGACAGTCCCTACGTAACTTTTCTCACATGTTTATGTAAAAAAAAAAACGTTTTAAGCAGTGTTGTGTAGTGTTTTGAATATTGTTTACTTAACAGGATATTAAAAGAGATATCGTCAACACTTACATGATCAAGTTATTATGGTCAAGGAGCTAGTGACAAAATGTTGAAGGAGACTTGCTCCTTAACCAACTATTTACAGGGAATGAAAACTACCATGTTAAGGACATTAGTATATTCTTTTAATTTTGCAACATCTTGAAAAAATTAGAGAATATCGCAGCAAAACATATACTGAAAATAAATATTGAATATTCGGATAGATATTTCATATTGATATTTTTAGAAAATACGAAAAATTAGTAACATAATGACTCAATCACAATTTACATCAAGATACAAGAAATACTAGCAAGGAAAAGAGAAGATCTAAATTGTTGGATTCGGATGCTTCGTAAACATTATTGTCGCGTATGCGCCATCATACACGTTTCATGGTCCGCAGTGCCATATACGACAACTCCTGGTATAAAAGAGATGGGTTCAGTGTAATTCATTTGATTCCCTTCCACTCACTGTCAACCCGAGCAGAATCGGTATTGAGAGCGTAAAAGGAGTCTAAACGGGGCACCTGCAGAATCGAGGGTTTTCTTCTTTGTCTTCTCCGAAGAGGACCATGGGAGAGACCAACCTCGATCTGCTGACCCACTGCAACACTTACCTTTTCCGTTTGCTATCTCTATTGTTTTCCTTCTATTCCTTCTACTGTCTATTTCAAGAGGTGTCTCCCTAGGCAACCCTCCACATATGAACATGACTATTGCGAGGACTTTAAACATCGTGATATTCGGAACAAAGTCGTTGAATACTAAATCAACTGCGACATGGGAACACAGTAGATTGGGGAAGCACGGTCGGAATATCGAAATTGCCACGCTTATCGTACAGCTTAGTTGTAAGCCGTCCCTGATGGTATGCTATAAATAAAGATTGAGGTAAGCAGCCTATTTAAACGTTTCTTGAACCTTTATTTAAAATTCAGGAGGATAAATGCTACTGACGTTATCAACAAATTTCTTGTAATTTAAAGACAACATATCGTAGGGATATCTGAAAACGAATTAAAACGGTTTATCAAGGTCCGTGTTACCAGTCCTGATAAATACACGTAAAGAATTCTGTAATTTAACCATAAAGAGGTAAGTATATGTAAATATGCTTAGATTTAATAAGGTCAAATGCCGACTAAACTAAGTTATACTGTGATATGACGATACATTTTAAAGCATACGTGATAATTCCTATATGTTACAGTAAAATTGTATTTCAATATTGATATAAGTGTATTTAAACGTAATCGTTTACTATGAAATGGAAAAGAAATGCTATGCTTTAATCTTATGATCAAAATATTATAAGTGTAAATAACTATTCACTATAATAAGGTTAGTAAAGGTTATTAAAAATGGCTGCTTTACCGTTACAATATGTTTATGTTGGTAACAGGATACGACTAATGTGCCAAATCTCTACTTTTTATAGACTTGTTGTGTAAGTGTTTTTGTCATATGCTTAACTGGGTTTTATTTTATTTCTTCTTATAGATTTGTCTGGAGTCTATGCATAAGTATTTGATACAGATCAACGTAGTACATCATAGCAGGGATGACCACTTGTACAGCTTTATCCTCCCTGGCACCGATTTTATTGCACTTACCGCATACCTCAACGAAAACATCACCAGGCTGAAAATCTCCCATAACCCATTTGCGAGAGCGTTCAAGAACAAGAAAATATCGTATGTACAAAACTAGTTAAATTGTAAAAGGTAAAGAGTAAGTATCATTCACCAGCGGCAGTATAACTGTTTTATACACAGATCTGTATAATAAGTATTCAATAAGGGGTTTTTTTCAATGTATCATCTTGTACAGAAATTACAACTGTGCTTTCACACAGGTAATGCCTATATCAATGATCTACAAACAAGGTCGTTACTTTCGTAATACTTAAACAAAAACTGTCTATTACTGCTGCATTGTTCGTCAATTCTCCTTTATTACTTAAGTTTTGCTGTTGCATTACTTGTGCAATATGAAGTATTTCTTACGTGGCATGACCTGTTTTACTTGATTATAGTTTTCAGTATAATATTTTACAATTTACAGTTTTGTAATTCTCCAGTATTACTTTCGTATTTGGTATAACTTTTGTACTCCCCTGTGTTATTGCTACATCAGTATAACTTAATTGTAGTTTGCATGACTTCTATCTTAATTTAATATTATTTTTGTATTCAGTACTGACGTACGACTTTTGTGGTACTTCTGTAGTACAGCTGTTCAGTTTTGCTTTCGTATTCGATATTCCGTTAATATTATCATTATCAATTATATTTATGTAACGTCTGTATTTTGTATAATATCAGTTATACCTCTGTTTCATCTTACCTCTGTACAAGTGTTGTATTGGGTATGTTATGTTCTATATTACCTAAAGTATTGATGTTTTACGTTTGTATTACAATACAGCTGTAAGATCGCACAATGTTACGCGGTGTGCGCACGATATGTGCATCATGTGCGAACAATCAAAATCTGAACGATAATTACTTGTGCGCACGATGGACGAACGTTGTGCGGTAACAATCATATTTGGTGTAAATTAAGGAATGGCTCAACAATATAAACGGTGTCGTGTTCGAACATAAACTGTATCTTTAAGTATGTGTCTATATTCTAGCCACATCTATTAGCTTTTCTTCCTATTTGAATTTTCAGGAATTTAGAAATAGTGTTTTCCGTGTCGTTTTAATTTCAAGAAATTTTGACACAATCTCATATACAGGTAAACACTGCTACTTTGTACAAGTATCTTGATCTCAGTTTCCCTTAACCAGGGCACTTAGTAACTCTTCGAGGTGAGAAAATCCAGGTGAAGGGGAACTTTAGACAGAATGCGGTGTTTTCATAACGGTCATAAGGTATTGCAGGTCACAGCTGTCTGTCGGACACAGGCCAGGGACAAAACTCAGTCGTCTAAAGTTTTTTTTAACCTGTTGTGTTACCTTAGAGCCAAACCATGCTTGACTGTCTTAAATTTGTAAAGATGATTATAATCTTATTTTTGTGATGTGAAATTAATATTTACAGTGTAAATTATTGCCTATGAGCCTATTCAACCAATTATATCAAATCGCTGTGGAGAGAAGCACATAATGGGGCGAGCGATTGTTGCACAAGATGTATGCACGATGTGCGCACGCTATTTTTGGTGCATTGTGCAATCACAACTGTGTTTGCATATTGCTTCTGTTTTACATAAAGACTCAACTGTATATAGAATGGGTGCCATTGTGTATGATTTAAAACTGAATTAGTTTCTATTTAAGATATGAATCGAAAGAATGATTAGCATACATTGTTTAAAAAGTTACACTCAAAATCATAGTCGAAGCAATATTGAGTTCGTCTTCGGCACCAGAGTCGAAGAAACCGCGTATTCTCCAAGTCTTTTTAATATTGTCACAAACACAAATTGGCAACCAACATCACAGTTGTGTCAATCATTGGTAAAACACTGAATTACTGTACATATACTTGTGTTTTAATGCATAATTAAAGGTCTTTGATGTTTTTTCATACAGGCAAACCAGGTCTTGTCTTTCGGGCTCGACTCTCACTCACGGAAAGCGGCATGCTTCCAATAAAATGTTAGTAATGGCATAACCTACACCTCAGAGTATATTATGGTAGAATTTTTAGTTAAATATTTTATTATTTTTCGAATTTCAAGTCATATATTCAATAATAATATACATATATATTTACATTTGCGCTGTGACCCACTTTATGAACATTTCGAGCAGAAATGCATTTTATTTGAGTATGAAAGCATAAATATCGTGACGTAACACGTGGTTTACTTATGACGTCATAGATTAAACTTGTTTAATGAGTCTTGTTGCTTCGCTTTGGATAACATGGAGAACGCCCCTGTGTCAAACGCTTAAATGAATACGATTAATTATTGACGCCTATTTTATTTAAATAGGGCAGTTCCGCCAATATCGTTTAAAGGACGGCGCTTATACAAAACCCAGTAATAAATTAATAATTTAAGAACAAATTAAAATTAAACAATTGTTCTTTATTAAAAATGTATATATATTTGTTGAACAGCGTTTTTTAAATGTTCATACCGTTATGAACGCAAATCGGTTACATCCGTATTAAACATGAAGCCTGCCATGGATGTAACCGATTTGCGTCCTTACCGGCATGAAAATCTAAATAATGCCGTTCAATCCCTATATATACTTATGTTGATGAAATCTATTCTGCAACCTGAAAATATTACTAAAGTTTTGTTTCTTCTTCAGCACCCATGAGACAGTGTGACCTTAATCATCTAATGATATGTTATCCCTTTCGAATGAAAGGAAATTTATACCGCTAATATGAAGCACCCATTGATTGCAATATTCAGAATCTTCGTATTTAGTTCTACTTCTAACTAACTGTTGTTTCCTAGCGCCCTGCTTGGTAGTACCTCACTTTGGCTTTAATGCTGAACGTTCGTCCAGGTGGGGAAAGCAATGGGTTATGTTCCGAGGCCAAACCAAAGTCCTTTAAATTGGCAGTTGCTATTCACTGCTTAATGTTCAGCGTTTAGGGAAATGGCAACAACTGTTTCACCCATTGTCAGTATAATGTGACAGAGCGGAATGTAGTGATGGGTACCTACGACATGGTATTTAAATGAAATAGCACTATAAAGTCGACATCATATCCGCACTATCACAAGGAGGCAATTACCAACAAACCCTGTCTGCAGAACACATACACACATTGAGCTGTAAATAGGACGTTAAACCCTGGTAAGCAACCAACTAAGATAGATAATGCCTCTGAGACGTTGTTGTCCATGCCGTCTCCGGTTCAGAATTCAATCTTATTTATAAAGCGCGAAGACTAGGCTCAATGCATGAAATGCCACGAACCATTTACAGTACAACACTTGTTATTCGACTGAATGGACCTTCAGTAAATAACGAATAATATTCTGTATGTATTAATAATATCATCAAATATTTTAATGCTGGAGTCATAACTTTTCAACCGTACCGGATACGGTCAAAAAATTGAATTTCTTCTGAAACCTTTCACGGGTCATATTTATTTTAACTGTTCTTAAAAAATTATGAAACCTCCAGCATCAGCCAAAGAATATCACAGTACGTTGAAATTAGGTCACTTTGAATTTCACTTCCAGGCAAATAAGTATAAAATGTTAAGTGATCGTATTTGGTCGTTACATTTGTTTTGGAAAATTGATAATAACTGCATCACCTAAAAAAGGGTTCGCAGGTCTTTGGGACGCCTCCCTCTTTATCACAGGTCAAATATGTGTTACATGCGTATTGGCTGATTAAGGAAGACATGTTTGTGATGACTCAAATACATATTCTAATTCATAACAGCTGGGTTTTTTGCATGCAAACATGTTTTTCAGATGACGCCTCAATTTAACACCAAGCCATGCACATCCTAGAATTTCATACTTTCTGTGGCCTGTAGCTAAATTACTGTCAAGCCAAATTAACAAGGATGTGTGTGGAAACGATTGAATATACACACATGTCTAGCCTGTTAAAATTTGCGACACGGAGTGACATTTAGATGAGCATTGTACATGTATGACTTGTTGAAATTATTCATGCATGCTTTACTGTCCAAGAAATGCCTGTCTACCGATTAACAGTGGCATTATATTTCCTACATGGTAAACGTTGATAACTGCCCTGTTCAAAATACACCATCAAAGTATTCAGTTCATAGATATATATTTGTCATTTTGTTGTATTTTTTTCTATTTTACATGAAAAAAACCCCAATATACATACTCGTTGTATCCAATTGAACAAACTATTTTTCATCATAATCAAATATTTTTGTGCGATGTCAAACATTTTAACTTGCATGATTGTGTTTTTAATTATCGGAAGCAGGCCCTACACATGATCAGCCAGGTGAAGAAATACAAGAATAGTGGAAGCTCAACACCTTCTCTATATCACCTTTGATATTCAGCGTGTAAAAACGACGCAGTGTAATTCAATATAACTTCGGGTCATGTTTGTCACCATACTGAAGACGTCTCGTTACGATATATTTCGTAATCAAGACAAATGTCTTTTTCATAGTTCACGGATACACAAAGGATACAAAATCACTAAAACTTTCATCAAATGCCCCTAACAGTTATTTTTCCTTTACAGAGACGTAGATGTTGACATACAAGTAAAGAAGAAGAAACTCCGCCGGAAATGTAAATATCCAGTGTTTTGTAATTGTCATCAATCTGTAATTTTACAATCGTGTAAATCAGAATTGATTTTTTTACATCTCAATATGTCTCTAATAAATATATGCAATACGGCAGATTAATTCCATGATTCGAAGGCTTTATTCAACGTTTCACAATGTAACCGCTAGTTTTGTTAAAGTTAAGTTATAAGCTACCTTACACATTATACCCTCAATATTCCTGTCTCAAACAAAATTAACGGATGTCATGTGTTAGAAACCTATTAAAACATACAGATTACGATAAAGAAAGCGCAAATATTCTTTGTAAATCACAAGAACGTAAATCAACGCATGTTTTAACATTGCTATGTTTGACACGCAATCAGCAGGATGCAATACGATAACAAAAAAAATCTGTTCTCATTTTTGCCTTCAATAATTGCAGATGATTTATTTATTGGCGTCATTTGTTTTATAGGAAGTAAAGTCGCTCAATGCACATACTTCAATTGTATAAATATATATTATCTATAACTGCTGTATCTTTAAGTTAACAACTGTATTTACACCTACATTTCTTACTTGTTGCATGCATTTTCATCATAAGTCATACATATTGTCATTAAATATGTTTATTAACTTTTGTAGCCAGGGAGACGCCCCACGTGTCTTATGAATCCACCTCTTCTTCTGGCAACAGTGTCATGGATGGCTCAATGAATCATTCACTTTCTTCTGCGGGAGGTAATATATTATCATTATATAGTTTTGGCCTGCTTGTACTGATGAATAAGAAGATTGGTTAATTTATGTAAACCATTTCATACATTTGTTCATTAACACAAATATGAGACGTATTTGAACACTGTCATCAAGATTGTTTTTCGTTAAAATGTAAATACTGTTTCTTGCTTTAAATAGAATATAGAATTCTTAAGAACAATTTCAAGATTTTTGTTTATCTGAAAGAAAAAGTGTTTATAAAACTTCAAAGATGATATGGATTCCATACATCTGGTAAAATTTTCTAATTTGCTAATTGTGGTGTATGTTTTACAGACATAATGCGTAGAAAGTTTATGGAGGGAACAACAGGAGGTAATGGATGCTTGCCTATGATGTGTCTGTTAACCTCGTCCGGACTATACTATCAGTCGCTGCCGTACTATAGACAAGATGACCGTCTCACGGGGCCTGCAATCCAGTCAACGTACGCAAACAAATATATGGTTTAAACGGGAATGTGTCCTCTGATATGTCTGTTGTGTCTGTTTTATGTTATAGTCGTCGGGCTTGAAATCGAATCGGTAACTGCAGCAAATGCTGCACCATAAAAAGAGCTTTCTTGCGTTTAATATTTTAATCATTGAAAATATTTGGGACCATCTTTACTGTAGTAGAGCTATTTTGCCACGTCCTAATTAAATGTCTGTAAAATTTGTAAATTGATTTAAGTTTATCAATGTAGAAGAATCAAAAGAATAGTAATAACTGTTAAAATATATAGAATGTAAATTCTCAGCTTGATTTTATTGTACATATTGTATATGCGTTAATTTTATTTTTAATTGAAAAATATTGCGATTTAGTCAAGACGTTTTCCTTTTTCTCGGTTTTTAACTTATGAACGATTTTCGGCTTAAATTCACGTATATCTTATTCATCTGATATAATCAATTGAATAAAAGTTATTTAAATTGCATTCATAATGTATCATTTTCCCAGTGATAGGTAAATTTGACTAAAAATGCAAGCAAAGCGTTGTACATTTTTCTTCAATTTTCTTCTTAAAAGTTTCATGTGTTATAATGCAAAGCTATCCAAAAACAAACGAAATCCGTCCTCTTCTCGTATTGATGTATTTGAATGCTTTCGTATGTACATTCCGGTATTCATTACAATAGAACAGTGTCCCTGAGAAGAATTCAATTGTTGTTCGATCAGTTATGCACTCCTTACAGAGTCTGTTACGTGTATTTAAGGGGTATGGATATTCTACCCGAGAGTCACATAATTGTATTCCTAATGCCAACTTAGCGTTGAAATATTTTCTCCCATTTCTAAGCCATTTGACATTTGGTAAAACACTACATAGAAAATGGAAATGCAACAATATCGTAAAATTTAAAGAAAAACATATTCACAAACTTAGGTGTGATTTTGAAATAGCAGAAAAAAGTACCATATGTAACGGTATAACTCCTATTTACGAATGTACGTCTTTGAGAAGTTAAACAAATTCTGAATTATATTTTGGGGGTTTTCTCATACGTAATTTTTTATGAGAAATGTCATAACAGAAAATGTATAAAAGTCATATGTCCGTGTCAGGTCAAACATTCCATTTTACACAAAAACTGTGTTTTGGTTTATTCTTTTACCGCAAAAATAATTGAGCTAAAAACTATTGTTTAAATTATGAAAGTGAAACTGCTTCATTTTACACTTTTATCTCAGTAAATCAGTCTATGTTTCTTTTTTATTGAAAACAAATATTCAAGTTCCCATCATTTTTAGAAGATTTAACGAAATATTTCAAAAGTTATGCAAAATATTTTTTTGATATTCAAATATTTGATATTTACATTTTTTAATATCAATGAGAAATGTCATTATCTTCTAAAAACGGTCAATAAATGGAGGTAATAGTTCTACTGTTTTTGCCATATTGTCTTTTTGTGATATTTTTCATTTTCGGGGGTGTCATTTGCCGACCTGATTTTAACTACTTTTGGTGCGCTTTCGATTATTACCTCATAATATAATGCCATCACTGATAATGATGTCATACAAGATTACACCCTTGAGGCATTGGACACGTATACGTAGAGGTGGGAGAAAATTGCCATATCAACAACAATTGTAAATATGATTGTATGTGTCATGACAACAGTATGATGTGAATTGTACTACTTGTGAACTTCATAGTAAAACATGCAAATGATAGACAGGTTGTTGACTTTTTATTGAAATACATCAAATGTTGAGGGTGAGTATGTGCCAACAATGTATACCGCCTTGAAGGGAACAAAATGGTTATCTTCCTGAATACAAACTACGGGACGTTAGAGACTAATGTGTTTCAACACTTGTGAGATCGTCGATGACTTTTAAATTTCCAGGATTAGACAGGTTATACAAGTATAGTGACATGTGCAGTTAAAACGCTGGCTTTAGCGGAACACTTGATTTCAAATTGTTGACGGAATTACGGTTGGAGAAATGAGGCTATTTATATTTTCACTGGGTTCAACTGATACAGGTACATCATTGGTGACAAACTGAACAGCTTGTCACACTGCTCTGTAAAGACAGATAACTAAACAAAAAACGGAACGGAAATGTAAGATAAAGTCATACAGCAGCAAATATGGACGAAGAAAGTAACAATGAGAGGTAAGCTCGACAATAACTTTATTTCTGAACATGCTGTTTTCGGAAATGAAATCGGGAAGGTTGTGACACAAAAACAGAAGGATAATAACAATGGATAGATCACGCGAGGATTGTACATACCATATGAACGTGACACACAGACATGTGCTTGCACCATTAACATTATGTAATAAACACAGTATTTCAAAAATGAATAACACTTTAGCATACAGATGTTTCTCATCGGTGATGATACGGGCCAAAATGTTGGAAACGAAACTACTGTTGACACAGAAGAGGGTTGCGTAAACCCTTTTCTCTCATTAAGATAGAGCTGTCCATGGTAAGAAAGGTGTGTAGGAAATTTCTTACCTTCACAGGAGTGTCCCCGGGGGAGACAGCCTCGTGCCGATTAGCACGTGTCAATTGTGACGTCATTAAAACGCGTCACCGGTAATTGTGACGTCATCAAAAGTGAACGACGATATTCCTACCCGACATGTGTTTTTGTTTACACTACTATCGGTGGAATTGTGACTGAAATAATAGGATGGGAGAAAAATAATCATCCCCTACCTTAAGGGTGTGACATAGAAATCTCCAACCCTGGGGGTGATATTTTTGGTTGTCTAGCCCTCGGCAAAGCCTCGGGTTAGACAACCGAAATACATCACCCCTCAGAGTAGAAGAACATTTTTGTTAATCTTACACCCCATTTCACATGACGTGACGTCACAATGGCTCACCAATGACGTGACGTCACTTATTTGGACCTCTCCGATGTCGCAAAGTGGAAAAGGCGACGTGATGAAATTAAATCATTTACTATATATGTACCCGACACGTTAGAAACATGTGATTATTTTTTCTGTGCAAACATTGTTCGTAAATATGGGATATGCTAAATCTGGCTGGCTGATTTGTTTTCGTCTGAAAAGCTCAGAGGAAAAAATTATATTTTCAAAATGGTGGCCAGTCCAAACGTATTTTCATGGTTTCTGTGCTTATTCTGGTGGTTGAAATGAGAGAAAAATACTTTTTCATGCCCAAGGGTGTAGTATAGGGATATTCCACCCTCGGGATTTTCAAATTTGGCAAAACCCTCGGCAAAGTCCCTATCCTACACCCCTGAGCATGAACAAGTCTTTTATTATTTTGATGAATTTCAAAATTAGGAGGAGTACTGGTTAACAAGGGGGATTGCGTGGAATGACGTTATGGCCTTTTCCCCATGAACAACACTAGCACATTGTACAATGTCAATGTAACACATGAAAGCTATGATATTGTCCAATAAAGATAGTGCCAGACTAATTCAACATAATGATTTGAATGATTTCGATCAGTCGACATTCCCTTTCTGGTGTGTCTGTAGGTTAGGTATCCTTTAACCTCTATATTCTATTCTACAATTGGTGATTATTGCCGAAACGCAATTTCCCAAAACGAATCAAGCTTACATGATAAGATCTGAACACTGAAATCGTTTTTGGATTCATTGTTTCTTTGACTCATACATAGTTTGGTACCTACATCTCATGTTTTCTCCTCTCTATATGCATGAAATGTCACGATACCTTTTTTTTTTTGCTTTCTATCTCTCATAACGGTTTTATGATTTCTAGCTGACATCAAGTCCACATAAATACGATATTCCGCTTCATATTTGAGTAGGCTGCGACAAACTCATATATGCTCGAGTTTATACATGTTGGCATCTGTTTTTCCATACCAAATTCGAGTTTTTGTCCTTTTTGGATTTTTTTTGTTTTGTTACTATACATATTGTAACATTCATACAATCACATAAGCTAAAATATGTCAAACAACTACCTGGCCGTAGCCAGTTACATAAGTTACAATAGCTGAATATGTATTTACAAACTGACACTCAATCTATATGTTATATAGAAGTTACAGTTTACACTTTATCTAATTATACAGCATAATTACAAATATATAAAATACCCACCTCTTCAATGTGAAGAGGGTTTTCTCGGACAAAGTCCGCCGAGTCCTCAGTTTGACTCATTCAGTAAACACTGTAAAAAGGAAACGATATATATTAAAAACTTGCTTCCTCGAAATCAATTGTCTACTACATGTAAATTGACACCGCCCGATTTCTCTATTTACAGAGACTTTTAAATTATTAACTTTACTTTTAAACAAAAACATTACGTAAATCAAATATATTATTCAATAGATACTATAATATTTCATACACGGGTACTTACGTTTAGTGCTTTTGACTCTAGTGCCCGGTACATCTTTCAATTCCTATGCTGGCTAGGTATAGTACTGTACGTATAGGTGCAAGTATAAAGCTGTGTTCGCTCTGGCCGCTCTGTTCAAAGTGACCAGTGCGCCAGGTAAACTACCCAACATTCAACACTAAGAATACTATACATAGACAATACGTACTGGACAAACAGGTTTACAACTCATTACATCACATCCGCCCCGTACCTTACTCTCATTTACACGTGCTATTTCCGAGCGCGCGCTAAAAGTTTTGCCGCAATGCGTTACGTACAAAATTAACACTACTACATTAAAATAACATTTCAAACCTTTAATCGCGAATTGTATTAGAACGAATTGGCAAAATAAATGGTCTGAAATGGTGAACAACAAATGATTCGCAGTTCAACCTAACGTAGGTTCACCTGCGACAGGTGGAGCGTGCCGTAGAGAGGAGATTGTTCTCTAGCGACTGCGCAAAGGCCAACCCTACATAACACATAGTTACATTTAACATAAAAAAAGAGCAACTTCATTGTTATACATGGCATCAGTCATTTACAGTCAAACATTTTATGACTGAATGCGCGGATTTCAAACAAAAACGCTAAAATAGCGAGATTACCGACGTGACCGCCCTACCCTCAAAACACCCCGACTTAACTTGATATACCGTACAAAGATAAAGGAATGTACTTATGCTTACATAACATGTCAGGAGAACAATACACGTATAACATAGTTCAGGGATGAAAACTAGCATAATGGATAGAAAACAGCAGAAACTGAGGAGACACAATGACAAACAGAAGATATCACGCATCGCACCCCTCCCCCGTAAAAGTTACAAAACAACGAAATTAAAAAAGACAAAAATGTCAAAACAAGGAAAATTAAAATGTTGTACATATGAAGAGAATGTTTTGAATTAGAATGTTAAACTTCCGGTTTTTAATACTTTGTTGTAGTGATAACATGTCAGATCTAGATAAGATATTTTTGTCATAATGTTAGTACCGATTATTTCAAATGGCTACGCCGTGAGTTTTTCTTATCAGTCTTAAATTATTTCACATAATCGCTGACGCATCAGCTATTATACGACAGTGTTACGGAATGGTACGGCGGTAATCGGCCATTACCAGAATATGTTGACAGTTTTAATGACACCAAAGAAGATGATGTTATAAATTGTTGTTTATGTTCTGGTATCATGTTTACAATAATAAACCAATGATGTCCTTATCTCAAATGACGTATAATCAAAAACCACTTGCTAGGTTGTTCTGTCAGGTAATAGTGAATGTGGGTTCATTGCTAAAGTATATGTAATCGAACTGGCACACTGTTGTAAAGATTGATAAAATAACTGTTACACCATGACTTGCGTACAACATGGCGTGTATGGCTTCTTAAAGTAAATTCTATGCATCAGGCGGCTAGGCAAAAAAATCCAAAAAGGACAAAAACTCGAATTTGGTATGGAAAAACAGATGCCAACATGTATAAACTCGAGCATATATGAGTTTGTCGCAGCCTACTCAAATATGAAGCGGAATATCGTATTTATGTAGACTTGATGTCAGCTAGAAATCATAAAACCGTTATGAGAGATAGAAAGCAAAAAAAATAAAAAATATCGTGACATCTCATGCATATAGAGAGGAGAAAACATGAGATGTAGGTACCAAATTAACAGGTCACAGTATTTAAAACAATTTTTTAATAAACAATCATGTATGAGTCAAAGAAACAATGAACCCAAAAACGATTTCAGCGACTCTACCGCATTGCGAACCGCAGTGTTCAGATCTTATCATGTAAGCTTGATTCGTTTTGGGAAATCGCATTTCGACAATAATCACCAATTATAGAATAGAATAAAGAGGTTAAAGGATACCTGACCTACAGACACACCACTCAGTCTGGCACTATCGTTATTGGACATTATCATAGCTTTCATGTGTTACATTGACATTGTACAACGTGCTTGTGTTGTTCATGGGGAAACGGCCACAACGTCATTCCACGCATTCCCCCTTGTTAACCAGTACTCCTCCTAATTTTGAAGTTCATCAAAATAATATAAGACTCTTTTATGCCCAGGGGTGTAGGATAGGGACTTTGCCGAGGGTTTTGCCAAATTTGAAAATCCCGAGGGTAGAATATCACTATACTACACCCATCCTATTATTTCAGTCACAATTCCACCGATAGTAGTGTAAACAAAAACACATGTTGGGTATACATATCGTCGTTTACTTTTATGACGTGTGACGTCACAATTGAATACGTGCTAATCGGCACGAGGCTGATTCCCCCTAGGGGGTGAGAAACTGATATTTCCCGGTTAAAACGGAGGACACTCCTGTGAAGGTTGGGGTAAGAAATTTCCTACACCCCTTTCTTACCCTGGACAGCTCTGTCTTACACACAGGGAAATGAGAGAAAAGGATTTACGCAACCCCCTTCTGTTTCAACAGTAGTTTCGTTTCCAACATGTTGGCCCGTATCATCACCGATGAGAAACATCTGTATGATAAAGTGTTATTCATTTTTGAAACACTGTGTGTCACGTTCATATGGTATATACAATCCTCGCGTGATCTATCCATTGTTATTATCCTTCTGTTTTTGTGTCATAACTTTCCCGATTTCATTTCCGAAAACAGCATGTTCAGAAATAAAGTTATTGTCGAGCTTACCTCTCATTGTTACTTTCTTCGTCCATATTTGCTGCTGTATGACTTTATCTTACATTTCCGTTCCGTTTTTTGTTTAGTTATCTGTCTTTACAGAGCAGTGTGACAAGCTGTTCAGTGTGTCACCAATGATGTACCTGTGTCAGTTGAACCCAGTGAAAATATAAATAGCCTTACTTCTCCAACCGTAATTCCGTCAACAATTTGAAGTCAAGTGTTCCGCTAAAGCCAGCGTTTGAACTGCACATGTCACTATACTTGTATACCCTGTCCAATCCTGGAAATTTAAAAGTCATCGACGATCTCACAAGTGTTGAAACACATTAGTCTCTAACATCCCGTAGTTTGTATTCAGGAAGATAACCCTTTTGTTCCCTTCAAGGCGGGATACATTGTTGGCACATACTCACCCTCAACATTTGATGTATTTCAATAAAAAGTCAACAACCTGTTTATCATTTGCATGTTTTACTATGAAGTTCACAAGTAGTACAATTCACATCATACTGTTGTCATGACACATACAATCATATTTACAATTGTTGTTGATGTGGCAATTTTCTCCCACCTCTACGTATGCGTGTCCAATGCCTCAAGGGTGCAATCCTGTATGACATCATTATCAGTGAATGGCATTATATTATGAGGTAATAATCGAAAGCGCACCAAAAGTAGTTAAAATCAGGTCAGCAAATGACACCCCCGAAAATGAAAAATATCACAAAAAGACCATATGGCAAAAACAGTAGAACTATTACCTCCATTTATTGGCCGTTTTTGGAAGATAATGACATTTCTCATTGATATAAAAAAAAATGTCAATATCAAATATTTGAATATTAAAAAAATATTTTGCATAACTTTTGAAATATTTCGTTAAATCTTCTAAAAATGATGGGAACTTGAATATTTGTTTTCAATAAAAAAGAAACAGACTGATTTACTGAGATAAAAGTGTAAAATGAAGCAGTTTCACTTTCAGAATTTAAACAATAGTTTTTAGCTCAATTATTTTTGCGGTAAAAGAATAAACCAAAACATAGTTTCTGTCAAATTTACCTATCACTGGGAAAATGATACAATATGAATGCAATTTAAATAACTTTTATTTAATTGATTATATCAGATGAATAAGATATACGTGAATTTAAGCCGAAAATCGTTCAAAAGTTAATAACCGAGAAAAAGAAAAATGTCTGGACTAAATCGCAATTTTTTTCAATTAAAAATAAAATTAACGCATATACAATATGTAAAATAAAATAAAGCTGAGAATTTACATTCTATATATTTTAACAATTATTACTATTCTTTTGATTTTTCTACATTGGTAAACTTAAATCAATTTACAAATTTTACAGACTAGGACGTGGCAAAATAGCTCTACTACAGTAAAGATGGTCCCAAATATTTTCAATGATTAAAATATTAAACGCAAGAAAGCTCTTTTTATGGTACAGCATTTGCTGCAGTAACCGATTTGATTTCAAGACCGACGACTATGATATAAAACAGACACAACAGACAGTTTTAAAATGAACTCAACCACAATATATAAGAACTATTAGACTTGTCCAAATACTTATGAATGAAACACACAACTATCTTTGGTCAATATATCAGAGGACGCATTCCCGTTTAAACCACATATTTGTTTACGTGCGTTGACTGGATTGCAGGCCCCGTGAGACGGTCATCTTGTCTATAGTACGGCAGCGACTGATAGTATAGTCCGGACAAGGTTACCAGACACAGCCTAGGCAAGCATCCATTACCTCCTGTTGTTCCCCATAAACTTTCTACGCATTATGTCTGTAAATCATACACCACAATTAGCAGATTAAAAAATGTTACCAGATGTATGGAATCCATATAATCTTTGAAGTTTTATAAACACTTTTTCTTTCAGATAAACAAAAATCTTGAAATTGTTCTTAAGAATTCTATATTCTATTTAAAGCAAGAAACAGTATTTACATTTTAACGAAAAACAATCTTGATGACAGTGTTCAAATACGTCTCATATTTGTGTTAATAAACAAATGTTTGAAATTATCTATATACACGTTATAATGTAAACTGCATTCACGTTATTATGTAATCTATATACACGCTATAATGTAATCAACATTCACGTTATAATGTAATATATATACACGTTATTATGTAATCTACATTCACGTCAGTATGTAATTTATATACACGTTATAATATAATCTACATTCACGTTATTAGGTAATCTATCTACACGTTATAATGCAATCTACATTCAAGTTATAATGTTATCTACATTCACCTTATAATGTAATATACATACACGTTATAATGTAATCTACATACACGTTATAATGTAATCTACATACACGTTAGTATGTAATCTCTATACACGTTATAATGTAATCTATATACACGTTATAATGTAATCTACATACACCTTAGTATGTAATCTATAAACACGTTATAATGCAATCTACATTTACGTTATCATGTAATATATATACACATTATAATGTAATCTACATTCACGTTATTATGTAATCTACATTCACGTCAGTATGTAATCCATATACACGTTATAATGTAATCTATATTTACGTTAAAATATAATCAATATAAACGTTATAATGTAATCTATATACACGTTAAAATGTTATATGTATACACGTTATAATGTAATCTGCATTCACGTTATAATGTTATCTACATTCACGTTATAATGTCATCTACATTAACGTTATTATGTAATCTAAATACACGTTATAATGTTATCTACATTCACGTTATTATGTAATCTATATACACGTTATAATGAAATCTAAATACACGTTATAATGTAATATACATTTACGTTATTATGTAATTTATATACACGTTATAATGTTATCTATATACACGTCAGTTTGTAATCTATATACACGTTATAATGTAATCTACATTCACGTTACAAAGTTATCTATATACACGTTATAATGTAATCTACATTCACGTTATTATGTTATATATATACACGTTATTATACAATCGACATTCAAGTCAGTATGTAATCTATATACACGTTATAATGTAATCCACATTCACGTTATTAGGTTATCTATATACCGTTATAATGCAATCTACATTCAAGTTATAATGCATACATGTTATCATGTAATCTACATTCACGTTATGATGTAATCTACATACACGTTATAATGTAATCTACATTCACGTTATAATGTAATCTATATATACGTTATAATGTAATCTATATACACGTTATTATGTAATATATATACACGTTATAATGTTATATATATATACGTTATTATGTAATCTATATACACGTTATAATGTAATATAAATACACGTTATAATGTTATCTATATACACGTTATAATGTAATCTATATATACGTTATAATGTAATCTATATACACGTTATAATGTAATCTGTATTCACGTTATTATGTAATATATATTCACGTTATAATGTAATCTACATACACGTTATAATGTAATCTACATTCACGTTATAATGTAATATATAGACGTTAAAATGTAATCTATATATACGTTATAATGTAATCTATATACACGTTATAATGTAATCTATATTCACGTTATTTTGTAATATATATTCACGTTATTATGTTATCTATATACATGTTATAATGTATTTGACATTCACGTTATAATGTAATCTACATTCACGTTATTATGTAATCTATATACACGTTATAATTTAACATTCACGTTATTATGTTAGCTTTATACACGTTATAATGTAATCGACATTCACGTTATAATGTTATCTTCATTCACGTTATTATGTTATCTACATTCACGTTATCATGTAATCTACATGCACGCATAATGTAATCTACATTCACGTGATTATGTAATCTATATACACGTAATAAAGAAATCTACATTCACGTTAGTATGTAATCCATATATACGTCATAATGTAATCTACATGCACGTTAGTATGTAATCTATATATACGTTATAATGTAATCTACATGCACGTTAGTATGTAATCTATATTCACGTTGTAATGTAATCTATATTCACGTTATAATGTAATATTCACGTTATTATGTAATCTATATACACGTTATAATGTAATCTACATTCACATTATTATGTAATCTATATACACGTTTTTAAGAATTCTACATTCACGTTAGTATGTAATCTATATATACGTTATAATGTTATCTACATGCTCGTTAGTATGTAATCTATATACACGTTATAATGTAATCTATATGCACGTTATAATGTAACCTTTATACACGTAATATTGTTATCTACATTCACGTTATTATGTAATCTATCTACACATTATAATGAAATCCACATTCACGTTATTATGTAATCTACATTCACGTTATAATGTTATCTATATACACGTTATAATGTAATCTATATATACGTTATAATGTAAACTATATACACGTTATAATGTAATCTGTATTCACGTTATTATGTAACATATATTCACGTTATAATGTAATCTACATACACGTTATAATGTAATCTACATTCACGCTATAATGTAATATATAGACGTTATAATGTAATCTATATACACGTTATAATGTAATCTATATTCACGTTATTATGTAATATATATTCACGTTATTATGTTATCTATATACATGTTATAATGTATTTGACATTCACGTTATAATGTAATCTACATTCACGTTATTATGTAATCTATATACACGTTATAATTTAACATTCACGTTATTATGTTAGCTTTATACACGTTATAATGTAATCAACAATCATGTTATAATGTAATCTTCATTCACGTTATTATGTTATCTATATTCACGTTATCATGTAATCTACATGCACGCATAATGTAATCTACATTCACGTGATTATGTAATCTATATACACGTAATAAAGAAATCTTCATTCACGTTAGTATGTAATCTATATATACGTCATAATGTAATCTACATGCACGTTATAATGTAATCTATATACACGTTATAATGTTATCTATATTCACGTTATAATGTAATGTTCACGTTTATATGTAATCTATATACACGTTATAATGTAATCTACATTCACATTATTATGTAATCTATTAACACGTTATAAAGAATTCTACATTCACGTTAGTATGTAATCTATATACACGTTATAAAGAATTCTACATTCACGTTAGTATGTAATTTATATATACGTTATAATGTTATCTACATGCACGTTAGTATGTAATCTATATATACGTTATAATGTAATCTACATGCACGCATAATGTCATCTACATTCACATTATTATGTAATCTATATACACGTTATGAAGAATTCTACATTCACGTTAGTATGTAATCTATATATACGTCATAATGTAATCTACATGCACGTTAGTATGTAATCTATATACACGTTATAATGTAATCTATATGCACGTTATAATGTAATCTTTATACACGTAATATTGTTATCTACATTCACGTTATTATGTAATCTATCTACACATTACAATGAAATCCACATTCACGTTATTATGTAATCTACATTCACGTTAGTATGTCATCTATATACACGTTAGTATGTAATCTACTTACACGTTACAATGCAATCTATATTCACGTTTTAGTGTAATATATATACAGGTTAGTATGTAACCAATATAACGTTATAATGTCATCTACATTCACGTTATTATGTAATCTATATACACGTTATAATGTAATCTACATACACGTTAGTATGTTCTCTATATACACGTTATGATGTAATCTTCCTTCACGTTATTAAGTAATCTATATACTTGTTATTATATAATCTATATTCATGCTAGTATGTTATCTATATACACGATATAATGTAATCTACATTTACGTTATCATGTAATATATATACACGTTATAATGTAATCTACATTCACGTTATTATTTAATCTATATACACGTTATAATGTAATCTACATTCACGTCGTTAAGTAATCTACATTCACGTCAGTATGTAATCTATATACACGTTATAATGTAATCTATATTCACGTTAAAATGTTATATTTCTACACGTTATAATTTAATCTACATTCACGTTATAAGGTAATCTATATACACGTTATAATGTAATCTACATTCACGTTATTATTTAATCTATATAAACGTTATAATGTAATCTACATGCACGTCATTAAGTAATCTATAAACTCCTTATAATGTAATCTATATTCACGTTATAATGTAATCCATATACATGTTCTAATGTAATCCATATACACGTTAAAATGTAATATTTATACACGTTATAATGTAATAAACATTGACGTTATAATGTTGTCTACATTCACGTTATAATGTCATCTACATACACGTTATTATGTAATCTATATACACGTTATAATGTAATCTAAATACACGTTATAATGTTATCTACATTTACGTTATTATTTAATTTATATACACGTTATACTGAAATCTATATACACGTTATAATGTAATATTAATACACGTTATAATGTAATCTACATTCACGTTATAATGTTATCTACATTCACGTTATTATGTTATCTATATACACGTTATAATGTANGTTATTATGTAATCTATATACACGTTATAATGTTATCTACATTCACGTTAGTATGTAATCTATATACACGTTATAATGTTATCTACATTCACATTAGTATGTAATCTATATACACGTTATAATGTAATCTACATTCAAGTTAGCATGTAGATTACATTATAACGTGTATAACGTGTATATAGATTTCAGTATAACGTGTATATAGATAATGTAAACTGCATTCACGTTATTATGTTATATATATACTCGTTATTATGTAATCTACATTAACGTTATAATGTAATATATTATCTATATTCACGTTATAATGTCATCTACATTCACATTCACGTTAGTATGTAAATGTAATCTACATTAACGTTATAATGTAATAAACATTGACGTTATAATGTTGTCTACATTCACCTTATAATGTAATATACATACACGGTATAATGTAATCTACATGCACGCATAATGTAATCTACATGCACGCATAATGTAATCTACATTCACATTCACGTTAGTATGTAAGCTATATACACGTTATACACGTTATAATGTTATATATATACATGTTATAATGTTATCTACATTCACATTAGTATGTAATCCATATACACGTTATAATGTAATCTATATACACGTTATAATGTAATCTACATTCAAGTTAGCATGTAATCTATATGTACGTTAAAATGTAATATACATTCACGTTAGTATGTCATCTATATACACGCTATAATGTAATTTACATTCACGTTATTATGTTATATATATACACGTTATTATGTAATCTACATTCACGTCAGTATGTAATCTATATACACGTTATAATATAATCTACATTCACGTTATTAGGTAATCTATATACACGTTATAATGCAATCTACATTCAAGTTATAATGATATCTACATTCACCTTATAATGTAATATATTTACATGTTATCATGCAATCTGCATTCACAATATTATGTAATCTACATTAACGTTATAATGTAATATACATACACGTTATAATGTAATCTACATTCACGTTATAATGTTATATATATACATGTTATAATGTTATCTAAATTTACGTTATAATGTAATCTATATACACGTTATTATGTAATATATATACACTTTATAATGAAATCTATATACACGTTATAATGTAATCTACATGCACGTTATTATGTAATCTATATACACGTTATGATGTAATTTACATTTACGCTATGGTGTAAACTTTATTTAAGTTATAATGTAATCTTTATGCAAATTAATTATTCTTCATTATAATAGTACAGCAATGCTAGATATTACAATGATATACATTATTATTGAACATCCAATACAATGAAATCCATCATTATAGTATAACAGTACCGCAAATTACAATGAAATACATTGCCATAACATTTAATTACAATACATTACAATTATACAGTTTGATAAAATGATTTACTTTATAAGTTTTAGTACATAGCATATTACAGTTAAATATAGATATCAAAGATACTACTATAATACATAACAATACGTATAGATTAAAAAATGTCTCTGAGGAAACTTATTGCTTTTGAATAAAGGATCCATGTCCCATTGCACTGTGGTTTTACCATATATACAGTAACCTCCCCTTATTTTTACGTGTAATGTACCTGTAACACAGTTTGACCGTGACAAATATATACAGTAACCTCCCCTTATTTTTACTTGTGATGTACCTGTAACACAGTTTGTCCGTGACAAATATATACAGTAGCCTCCCCTTATTTTTACTTGTGATGTACCTGTAACACAGTTTGTCTGTGACAAATATAAACAGTAACCTCCCCTTATTTTTACTTGTGATGTACCTGTAACACAGTTTGTCTGTAAAAAATATAAACAGTACCCTCCCTTTTTTTTTACTTGTGATGTACCTGTAGCACAGTTTGTCCGTGACAAATATATACAGTAACCTCTCCTTATTTTTACTTGTGATGTACCTGTAACACAGTTTGTCTGTGACACCTTCGTTAACCAGGTAGCTCAGTCTGTCAGAGCAAAAGTATAACAATTTGAGGGCCAGGGTTCAAATCCATTGTGTAGCCATGGTCTTGTTATCTTATCTCCATTAGGTTTCATAAAAGTCATGCAAGTTATATATACTTTTCCTCATTAATATGTTTTATAAAAGTAGGTATCGAATGCATAGTTACATTTTTTGACAATGGTAATTAAATCACAATTTATATAAAAAAAATACATTCCGGCAACTTGTGGTCAAAACTGTGGAACTGAATAATGAATAATAAAGCATTGTGTTTAACCATAATTAAAATAAAAGTACATTGTAGGAGAACTCAACCATTCTCACAATTTTATCCTCAGTTGATGATACATGTAAGATGAGGATGAGGAGGTTTTATTAATAGATAGATAGATAGAAAAATTAATCAATATGAAAGGTTGTATTTTGAGACTAAACTTATTCAAAATATAAAAACAAATACGAAATAATCTTTTTTGATGTACAAATATGCAGATACTGCTGATTCTGTATTGTATTTTGTTCTTATTTTGTCCATATTTGTCCACTATTTGTCTACCTTTGTCCATATTTGTCCACTATTTATCCATATTTGTTCACTATTTCTCATCTATTTGTACACTATTTGCCCATATTTGTCCGCTATTTGTACACTATTTGTCCATATTTGTCCATATTTGTCCAAATAGGAAGAAATAAAAACAGATTATATTAACAGTATATGCTTTTGTATTGTTATTTTGTTTGTCTAAATTGGAAAACCGATTTCCGTTATAATTTTCGCAGATTTCCACGTAACACTGAGCGAGCTCTACATCTTTAGCTGATATAGGATGTGTCGTTGCTCAGTGTAGTGCATGTAACGCGTTTATAGATTACTAGTAACAAAAAGGGTTTATTATTTTCCAACTAAAACGATTTTGTCTTTGTTTTTTTTTAAATCAATGCTAACAATCAGTCAAATCAAACTAAGGGAATAACTTATGAAATTTGTTGATGTACACATCGCGTGTTGTATATCGTTACTCAAATCTGATTGGTCGATGCATATAGCTGCTCAAATCTGATTGATCGAAATCTGTTTGGTCGTTGCATTTAGCTGCTCAAATCTGATTGGTCAAACTCTGATCGGTCTTTCCACAGCCTTTCTTATTCGGCTTCCATGTTACTATTAATGGCGTTTTTGTAAGGTCGACGAAGCATTGGTGGGAATTAAGCCCTGGAGAGAATACCTGAAATCAGAAGCAAAAGGCTGAAACAGGGGAGATTGTTTCGTAGGTAACGCGAAATTACTGACGTCACACACAATACACAAACATTTATGAAATGATGTGGAAGGGGTCGTAGTTTGTGATTTTTTGTGTGACGTCATCAATTTCGCGTTACCTACGTAATTATCTCCCCTGTTTCAGCCTTTTGCTTCTGATTTCAGATAGTAGACAAATGTGCACAAATAGTGGACAAAAGTGGACAAATAGTGGACAAAGGTGGACACATATTGTCAAATAGTGGACAAAAAGGTCAAATGTTGACAAATAATTGACAAATGTGGACAAATATCGGACAAATAGTGGACAAATAGTGGGAAAATGTAGACAAATAGCGGACAAATGTGGAAAAATAGTGGAAAAAGGTGGAGAAATTAAGGACAAAATACAATACAGAATCAGCAGTATCTGCATATTTTTAAATCAATAAAGATTATTTCGTATAAAAAGATTATTTCGTATTTTATTTTTTTATGTTTTGAATAAGTTTATTTAGTCTCAAAATACAACCTTTCATATTGATTCATTTGTCTATATATCTAATATTGCGATGATATTATGAATTATTCTATCAGGGGAAAAAATCGACGCGCAACTAACCCGCGTTCGCACATCCTGTGTACTAGGGCTTAACGTTCTAACCACTGTGCCATGCCGACCCAAGTGAAAAGCGGATGCAAAAAGATTGTGTTGGTCCGATATCGAGCGATGACAGTGATGTCATCCAAGCTTCCGATAGATTTACAGTTGTAAAATTCGGCGAACGACTTCTGCTGCTTGACAATCAAAAGAATACAGAAGTTTTTACCTAATGTAATGTATAGGTTTCGCTTCAGTCCGAGCTCGTTTCTTCCGCAATGTGTTAAAGAAAGAGAGTTTAAAAGCGAAAGTAGACACTATTTTCCACAAAAGAGGAAGAATCATGACATATTGATGACATAAAAGAGGACAAAATAAGCACAGATGTGGACCAAATGTTGTCTAATGAATCAAGTGCTTTTGTGAAATAAACATTCGAATCCCGATAAATGTAGGAAACGTTTGTATACCGAGCTTATACATTGAGTCGTGCGCCGTTAAGATATTATGTGGGCATTGAGAAGATTTTAAACCTTTAACAAATTAAATCAATTCTGTTATATGTTGCTTTTTATCCTGTTATAAGTTTAAACATATTTTATTGTACAAATATACAAATGGATTGGACAACAAGTTATCACAACTTAATAAAAGTCCTCTCCTAAATACATATGGTAAATACAATATATATTTTTGGGNGGGGTAGGGGTAGGGAATGGGAGTTACCTAGAAAAGAAATCGTGTAAACTGTGAAAAGGATCCGTAGATCAAATACACTGTACTCGAAGACGTTTGTGCAATCGTGCTAGTATACCTTTAGTAGTACCCGAGAAATAGCAATAACGTCACATGTAAAATCCCAGATGGTTGCCTGACGACCATTTTCTCCTGCCCTCGAGCCATTTCATTTCAACATACACAATATTAAGAATCAAGGGTAATTTGCCTACCAAGTTTCATCATCCAGGCTTTCGTTTTTGAATGAAATTCGCAATCATGTACAAAGTTGATCATACCACCGTGGCATATCAAGTGTTGTCATGATCTCTTCAGAAGTTACCGAAAAATAGCGGTAACAAACTTCAAATGCAATATCCAAAGTGGCTGCCTGGCGGCCAGTGTGCTTAACGTACCGATCCATCTCAAATTGACAACTATGGACAAAGGGAATTATGCACACCAAGTTTCGCTTAATAAGGTTTTGAGAAATCGTGGTAAAACTGTTTACAGACAAACTGACTGCATGAATGAGATACGCATGCATGAATGAGATACGCCAGCCGACGGACAAAAATTAAAGGGCGATATGAACACCTCGCCATCTGATGATTGAATACAAAGGGTCGCTATCCTTTATTGGAAAATAGAAAGTTACAAAAGGGTCGTTATGTATTGTTGAAACACGAAACAATAAACATGGGTCCTACTTACTTTTGGAATAAAAAACAAATAGAACAGTGTCACTATTTCCTATTTGGAAATGTAGCAGAACATGGATGTTATCTTATTTTTGAAAAAGAGAGAAATAAAAAGACCAGGGTTGATATATAAAACAGATGAAACATCCAAAGTCAACATTAGTTTCGATATAATTAAAGCTCTTTAATTTGGATAAATACATTATAATTAACAAATATTTAATAAATACAATTCAACAATTACCTTGTTTATCTGACAAAGGTTATCCCTTAGATAAACCTGATTTTTTTTCACTTCAGAATACTCAAATTTAAATGATGATCTTTATCGTTAAAGTGCAGGGTTAAATAAAAACCGAGTGTCAGTTAAGATATTCCGCATCTTGTATAAATATTAACAACTTTTATTTGTTTTTGCCAATTATATCGGTTTTTTTCAGTAGTCGTATCACTAAATTGAGAAATATTAATTTCGTAAGGGTATCTTCAAATGTGCGGAATTGACATTTTTAAATTCAATTAATGTTTATATATATATATATATCATAAATTTGATAAAACGTACATACATATAAAACGTTAAACATAATATTATAAAGCAATGGATATATAAAACAATGGATATATATACAATGGATATATAAATATATAAAACAATGGATATATAAATCCATGGATAAGATTACATGATAAACCATGTCGATACAGATCATTTCTAAAAACTATATGTTTGTAATAACAAACGAAAAAGGGTAAAACCAGACGATTATGTAAATCAGGTCAGGTCAAAGTGTACGGCAGATAAAACTGGCTTCATGCCTTAATGGTACTTACTTCATGCCTGAACGTATGATCAGTTCGATTTTTTTTCAATATGTCTTGACCTAAAATCGTATAACATGTGCAAAACGAACGAGTAAAATCATCTTTTATCAAAATAGTATTTATTTGAATTCAAATCGACCTAAATCAACGGCAAGATAAAAAGTGTCCGACTGGCTCTAAACTAAAGGGTAATTAAATGATAACTACAATATATAAAGAATCTTTATTTATTTTACAACAATAATAGAACAAGCGTTAGCGCTTGGGGGGTCATAATAATGTTGGAGGAAACCGGGGTACCCGGAGAAACCTCGCGTGGCGGACATGTGACCCCATACCTTTTCATGTCGGGGAACTAAAATGCATTTTTAAAACATGCCTGCACCACAGCTGTAGATGTTGATGGCAATTTGTCATTGTATGTTATCAGATTATTTATTATTACGGTGTTAACCTCATTAGCTGGTATACGGCATGCTTTTGTTTATTCTAAATGACAGTAATTACCTAGAGTAATACAAATATAAGGACGAACGTTAGACACAAACAGTTAATTGCACCTATATGATCTAGTATACCGAAAACATAAAGTGAGACATCATCTACTGAGACTTATAAATCAGGCACTTATCTGGTTACGTAAACAAAAACAAAAACCATAAACATCAAGTGTTGTTATGGGAAGGCTACAATTAAATTAAACAAAACATATTTAGCAACAATTATTAAATATCATTGCCGATATAAAAGTTTGTTAAACTCAACAAAAATATCACAATTATTTGTCCGATACAAACTTATCTACTCTGTATTACAACTCATTAATTTGAAGATGGTACATGGTCACCTTCCAGGTAAATGCACTTGTTAATTTAATACCTCTACCTACAAAATATAAATAAAGTAAAAACAGAAGAGATTCACCGATACTATATTAAAATATGATTTCGGTCACTGACGAAAAAATGATCCTTTACATTGATCCTAACCTTTTGATTTCTATGAAATATGGAACCACACTGCTCTAGATAGGAACATGTAACAATGCCTCCGTTTGTATACTTAAATTAACAAGAGGCTCAGAGGTCCTGTATCGCTCACCTGAATATCTAAGCAATCATGGCAAAATATTCTCCAAATGAGATTCAAGGTAATATGCCAGACCCCAAGGCCAATCCTTGTAGCATATCTGTATTAGATTTTTCATGCCAAGCAATTTTATGTATGGTTATGGGTTGGGGATCTAAACTGTTTCCAAGCTGTGACTCAGAAAATAGGTGTCTAGGGTTGTGGCCAGACCCCAGGATCAATTCTCATCTCATGACTGCATTTGTTTCTTTTTGCCCAGCATTTGTATTTATAGTTTTGTGGTAGGGATCTCAACCGTTTCAAAGTTATGACCCAGGGGCTAAGTCTGCAAGGGTGGGTAGATCCTGGGGTCAATTCTAATATCATGACTGCATTCGTCTCTTTATGCCCAACAATTGTATATATAGTTTTGGGTTGGGGATCTTAACCATTTCAAAATTATTACCCAGGGGTTAAGTCTCCAATGGTGGGGCAGACCCAAAGGCCATCCTGGAAGCATATGTGCATTCATCTCTTTATACTCAGCAATAGTATATATGGTTTTAGGGTGGGGATCTCAACTGTTTCCAAGCTGTGACTAAGAAACTAGGTCCCTAAGGGTTCCGTCAGATCCCAGGGTCTATTCTAATATCATGACTGCATTCGTCTCTTTATGCCCAGCATTTGTATATATAGTTCTGGGTAGGGGATCTCAATCGTTTTTAAGTTATGACCCAGGACTATGTCTCCAAGGGTGGGACCAGATCCTAGAGCCATCCGGATTCTTCTCTTTATACTCAGCAATTGTATATATGGTTATACGGTGGAGATCTCAACCTTTTCCAAGTAATAAACTTTTTTTGGCCTTTAGCCCACCATTTGTACAATTTTGATTCCCTGCCTCCAATGAATGTTTCTGACCAAATATGATCGATATCCATGGCATAGATCTACAGAAGAAGTCGTTTATAGCAATTCAATATAGCCAAATTGCCCCCTTTTGACCAAGGGGCATAACTCCCATGAAAATGGCATGATGAAAATAGTCATCACAGGTGCACAACTTCTGAGTGTGTTGACTACATCATTAAAATTAATTAATTTTGCAAAAAACAACTCTATAGGGTGTTGTTCAGGACAACCTGATTCCAGTATAGCCACCCACTTCATTGTGGGAGCTATACATACTGCAAACAAAATAACTACAAATGGAAACTGTCAAAAGCCGGAGATCAGATTATACTATCAGTGTGATCAACTGATTGCACTGTTCACTAGTTCAAAATACCAATACTTCTCAGCAGGAACATATTTTTGTGTGCAAATAACAATTCTTAGTTTTGTATCATTTGTTCACCGATAGAATTGATCAAACATTCAAATTTAACTAAAATTCATTGTTAAAATTGATTGAGAGCTTTGGTTTAAGCCCTTGAATATTATGTTTAAACTGTTAACATACTGAATGCATACTTTAAATGACATATATTTTGTATCAAAATCAAATACGTTATCATAACAAGAGCGTACTAAGTGACAAGTAGCAGAATTGATTCCACTCTGGGGCTCAGCGTTTCCTTCAGAGATGTCACATTGTAAAGCTCCCTCTTGAGAACAGATTCTGATCTCCATCATCTAAGGATAATTTGATAAACTATGAATCAAAAACCTTAGGCAGAATTCAGAGGAGATGTTATTTGAAGTTGAAGCACTACTTATTATAGCTTCCACTCCTTAGCCTCATGCGGGTTAGCCCCTTTTTTAGTAAGGTTTTTCTGATCCCCATCACAGGCCAATGATTACCTTTAAAGTGTCTTTATAATCTGACAAATGGTCTCTGAGAAGTTTAAAATACAGTTGTTTATGCAGTCGACTCAGGAGACTAATAACCTACCGGTAGAATCACACCCATCCTTCCTGTTATTGTGACTTTTTATATAACTTTGATCAAAATCTGTTGGGAAATGATTTTGTTAGAGCAGACACAGGTGGACACAAATTCAAAATAGTTGACAACTTGACATAATTTTGGAACCGAGACAAAGGTCAACATCCTAGTAATATCAAGTGAATGTGTTAACAACCGTAACAAAATAAGCTATGGATCTGATCCAGCAGTGACATATGGAAGAACAGTAAACATGATATTGAACTATCAATATTTATATCTTCATAGACATAATAAAGCCTTATGTATATAAATATATCAGTTATAAATACTGGCATGTGCAGATAAAAAGTCAATTAAAACAGTATATACTTCTGTACAGCTAAATAAAAAGGCCAGAACAATAACATGTGACAACCTCTGCATAGATTTTCTTAGGCTAAAAAAACACTGTTGAAAAATGTCAAAATATCTTCTGTGAAACACAGAAGTGTTAGCTGGCAACATGCCAGCCTTTTGATGCTCATACTTGGGTCCCTGTACACTGGTCAAGTTTCACACATTATTGGGTCCCTGTACACTGGTCAAGTTTCAAACATACTTGGGTCCCTGTACACTGGTCAAGTTTAAAACATACTTGGGTCCCTGTACACTGGTCAAGTTCCACACATATTAAGGTCCCTGTTCACTGGTCAAGTTTCACACAAACTTTGGACACTGTACACTGGTCAAGTTTCACAAATACTTAGGACACTGTACACTGGTCAAGTTCCAGACATACTTGGGTCCCTGTTCACTGGTAAAGTTCCACATTTACTTGGGTCCCTGTACACTGGTCAAGTTTCACACATACTTGGGTCCCTGTTCACTGGTCTAGTTTCACACATACTTGGGTCCCTGTAAACTGGTAAAGTTTCACACATACTTGGGACACTGTACACAGGTCAAGTTTCACACATACTTGGGTTGCTGTACACTGGTTAAGTTTCACACATACTAAGGTCCCTGTACGCTGGTTAAGTTTCACACATACTTGGGTCCCTGTACACTGGTCAAGTATCACACATATTTGGGTTCCTGTACACTGGTCAAGTTTCACACATACTTGGGACACTGTACACTGGTCAAGTTTCACACATATTTGGGTCCCTGTTCACTGGTCTAGTTTCACACATACTTGGGACCCTGTACACTGGTCAAGTTTCACAAATACTTGGGACCACTGTACACTGGTCAAATTTCACACATACTTCGGTCCCTGTACACTGGTCAAGTTTCACACATACTTGGGTCCCTGTACACTGGTCAAGTTTCACACATACTTGGGTCCCTGTATACTGGTCAAGTTTCACACATACTTAGGTCCCTGTACACTGGTCAAGTTTCACACATACTTGGGAGCCTGTACAATGGTCAAGTTTCACTGACTTGTAGAACAGGGACACCTTAATTAAGCGTCCTATTACTACAGTGCCTGGAAGTCACCACTCATAGGGTTGTACATCTCTGGTCCAGGTAACATGCCCATTCCTCCTCCACCAACCACGACACCTACAATGTTAAATAGGAGGCCTGAAAAGCTCACCTGCTCATTACCTATATTACCTGGTAAGTTCAATATGATTCAGCATGATAAATGTACATGTATATCAAAATACAGCCCCCCCCCCCCCCAGAGGAGGAGAATTAATTCATGCATACATGTATCCCACATGCATTTGTGAGTGCTGTGTATTGATTATTGAACTCATGTATCTTAATTCGACATATGTATAGGTGGGAGAAAGATATTGTATGGGGTTGGATAGGTGTATGGTGGCCACAGTGGAATAAATCTAGTTCTAGATCATTGCATGTTGAATGAGAAAAGACTGAAGCTCTAAAGAGGATATCAAAATTGTATTTGGCATATACATATGCCAGTAGATAGTAAAGATTTATAGAGGATATTCAATGGTGTCTTCAGTAATAACAAATGTGTCCTATCAAAATATCAGCCACACGAGTGAAATATATTTGTTATTACTGAAGACTCCATTAAATTTTCTATTTTTAAAACATCAAACATGAAAAATGTAATGCGTTAAAAAGGGTGGGAATCAGAAGCATAATAATTAGCGCCATATTCTAATTACGTCACGCTTGACAACAATGCTGCGTGCCATTTTGAATGGGATACTCAATGCAATTCTGACATTTTCTGCTATTTTCTGGTATGATTGCTTATAAAAATATTATTAATTGTATATTTATGTTAATACTTACGTGTGTACCAAACCTGTACCATAACAACCATTTATTCTACTGTCGCTTCATTTGAATCTAAACACAAACAAGAGGCCCAGGGGCCTTAATAGCTCACCTGGTAATTTATTTTTCAACTTAAAACCTGCTGAGTACCATATCGGTTTATCAAAGGAGTACAATAAACAAAGTTGCAAGAAGAACTACATATAAATCTGTTTTGGTGGGAAAGACACCGAGAAAAAAGAGTTTCCATGTTATGTCCCAATTTTCCTGTAATTCCCCTATTGGGCCTCACATGCACCTTTTTATACCAATTAAATAAATTGAGTTATTTTCCCCTAAGCATGCTTCAGACCACATTTGGTTTAAATCCCTTCATTTGTACAGAAGGGATTTTTTTTTCTCTATTTCCCCTATAGTCCTTTGCTCCTGGGGGGGGGGGCCGAAGATTCTTTAGAACAAGTTTGGTTAAAATCCCTTCAACATTACAGAAGGAGAAGGATCTCTATTTTTTTCTCTATTTCCCCTATTAGGCCCCACCAATCTGCCCCGAAGAAGGGGTCCCACACACCTCAGTTTATACAAAATTGATTCTTTTGTCCCTAAGCATGCTATAGACTACATTTGGTTTAAATCCCTTCACTTGTATTGTAGGGGAAAAAAAACCTCTATTTCCCCTATTGGCCCCCGCCCCCAGAGGGGCCACACCCTCCGTTTATACAAACTTGAGGCTCCTTTGTCCAGAGATGCTCTAGAGCAAATTTAATCAAAATCCTTCTATTGGTTGAGAAGATTAAGAAGATTTTTGAAGATTTACCTATTTTCACCCTATTTGGTCCCGTCCCTCTGCCCCCAGGGGGACCATACCCTCCGTTTATACAAAACTGAGAACCCTTTTGCCAATGATGTACCAGACCAAATTTGGTCGAAATCCTCAGAGCCATTAAGGACAAGTAGCATTTAAAAGGAAAAAGTTTCCGGACGCTGCGCCATAGCATAAGCCACTTGGCGAGCTAAAAATTGTTGCCTTTGAATGCAGCGATGAGAAGATACTGTTATGATCGGTCAATACCAAAAAGTGATATTTTCACAGTGAGAAAATATCACTTTTGTTATTTGTCAGTGTGAAAGATATCAGTTTTTGTCAGTATGAAAGATATCAGTTTTTGTCAGTGTGAAAGATATAAGTTTTATCAAGTTGATAGAATCCGATATTTTACTGGCAAAAGTGTAATAAATCATAGTATACCTGCAACAAACATCTCCCCCGAATTCAGCGGTGGGCCACTTCCAGGCACATTTACAAGGGGTGCTGGACCTGAAAAAAGGGACATAGCTTCATACACTATAGCTGGTGATAACCTCATATAGATGAACATAACCTCATAAGCCATAAATGAACATAATCTCATAAGCTATAAATGAACATAATCTCATCAGCTATAGATGAACATAGCCTCATAAGCTATAGATGAACATAGCCTCATAAGCTATAGATGAACATAACCTCATAAGCCATAAATGAACATAACCTCATAAGCTATAAATGAACATACCAGGTAACCTCATAAGCCATAAATGAGCATAGCATCAAAAGCCATAAATGAACATAACCTTATAAGCCATACATGAGCATAACCTCATAAGCTATTAATGAACATAATCTCATAAGTTATAGATGAACACATAACCTCATAAGCTATAAATGAGCATAACCTCATAAGCTATACAATAAGTTGAAACAAAGAGACATAACCTGATAAGCTATAAATGAATATAACCTCATGAGCTATAAATGAACATAACCTTATAAGCTTTACAATAGGTTAAAACCAAGAGATATAATTTTATAAATCTTAACAGAAGATAAATCAGATTGGCATACGATCTGTACAATAAAATACAAGAAAGGGCGATAAATTCATAGACCTGCATGCATAGAGAAAATAAACCAAACGGGGGACAACTACAACTTGTACAGGAATTGGAACAAACAGAATCAGCCATATAATTTAATACACTTTTGTGTCCAAAAAAAGAAAGATGGACATAACTCATTACATTTTGTGTTATTGTTGCAGTGTCATTATTTAATGACAGTAATATCTTTTACTTGTAAAGCTGGTTATTTTTAAACTTGATTCTTTATTAAGACCAGAGTATTAATTAAGTGCTGTGCTTTTACTATACAGTGTATCTATATACATGTACACTTTGCTTTATATCAAATGACACCTGTGCAAACCTGTTTGTCAAGGTTCATGGATGAATCTATTTTCGTATAAGATTAGCCATGGGTCGGTGCGCACTCGCGCTTTTGGGGGCATTGTCACTCCCGTACAAGTTTATGGCCGTATTGGACGTGTTGTGTAATTGTGCAGACTTAGTGCTTATTAGTGAGCTAGGAATTCTTAATTGTGAGTACTGTATTAAGATCTTAGTGAATCCTAAATTATTTATTTCACATGTGATAACATTTTGATATAGTTCTGATGTAAATTATATACTTTATAAATTAATTGAAATTGTTCATTTCAATTAATATGGTTATTTGAAATTTGACTTTCCCGCCATTTTTTGCTATTCATTATTTTTACCCCCAATGATTTTGGTTAACTTGATTAGTGGTTTGCATCATGTCTATTACATTCCTGTTAACGTCCGATACTGGTACATCTTTAGTAATTGTCATTATTTTATTATTTGTAGCATTGTATGCACAAGACTAGCTACTTGGTCACGTACTCACGTAATAGTTTAACAACAATACAACTATTTGTACAAAACGGAATCACTTCAAAACCTATTGTTGTTAAACTATTATTAATGTAACTGTATAATTTTAACTATGATACTTGTCAAATACTCTGAACCGCATTGGTTGTATGATAAGCATTAAGCTCGGCTATTTAATTGGAGTAGTGATAACGCCTGAGTTATTCAGTATAACTTTTTGGTAGTATTTATATAGTGAAGTGTAAAGTTAGTAGCATGTGACAGGTGCGTTAACCTGTTGCGTTATTTATATGGACGATTCCATTGTAATGTATAAGCTACTGTTGGTATTTAAATGCGGAATATTTAACTTATCGATGCTATTTATTGTTTTAGGGTTTAATATATACAGAATAAATCAGAATGGAAACAAAGTTAGCATTGGAGTGATCTGTACAAAGAGACCCCTAGAATCAGACTGTTACATTATAATGGCACACAAGACCTGATATCAGTACACAACACTCTGTCATCATACAGAATTTACAATTATAGCTACATGACAAAGTACAGGAGATAGGACTGGACAGCAACCAAACAGGGGAACATAAGGGAACAAGACAGGACTATAAAATAGGACAATCCAACATTCCAAGAGGTGCTCACATACAAAATTTACAATTGTATGACAATACATGTATCCTAGGACAAGTTTAAGGAACAAGAAATGGACACAAGGGCTGTTAACACCTGATCTCTCCTGCTGAGGTGACTTACCATTAGTTTGTGGCATGTTGTTGTATTGAGGATTCCTTGGATAGGCATTTACAGCAGGTTTCATCACAGTACTATCTGAAATGATTGTCTAATGTTTTTCTTTGGTAATTTTATGGCATTTATTCATTAATATCTTTGGGGAGAAATAATATAAATAGACAAAACAAGAGGCCCAGAGGGCATGTATCGCTCACCTGGAAATGTTAGCAAAATTGAAGTTAAATAGCTAGATGTTGCTGGTAGTGTACATGTATTACATGGTTAGCCTGCAGGGGTTTTATTCATATGCAACTGAACAAAATCCTGTCATTCCCGCCCCTCTGCCCCCAGGTGGTCAGACCCACCGTTGATACAAAATTGAGTCCCCTTCACCCAAGGATGCTTTAGACCAAATATGGACAGAATCCTGTCAGAAGAAGAAGGATTTTAAAGCTATTTTTCCTATTTGGCCCCGCCCCTCTGCCAAATAGGATGCTACTGTTCAAATTGGTCAAAATACCCTCATCCCATGGGCAGAAGAAGGATATTAAAGCTATTCCTCTATATCCGTTATTGGGCCCCGGCACTCTTACCCAAAGCGGGTCAGACCCACCGTTTATACAAAATTGGTTCTGTGCTTTACCAAAGGGTGCTTCATACCAAATTTGGACAAAATCCTGTCATTCCTACAAAAGAAGGATTTTGAAGAATATGCTTTGTTTCCCCTATGGGGCCCGACCCCTCTGCCCCCAGGGGGGCCACACTCACTGTTTATACAATATACAAAATTGAGTCCCTTATGCCCAAGGATGCTCCAGACTAAATTGGAATAAAATCCCTAAATCCCTAAGGCAGNACAAAATTGATTCCCCTTGGCCCAAGGATGCTCCAGACTAAATTAGTATATAATCCCTTTATCCCTACAGTAGAAGAAAGATTTTAAAAGTTTTACCTCTATTTCCCCTATTTGGCCCCGCCCCCTATGCCCCGTAGGGGGCCACACCCAAAATTGAGTCTCCTAGGCCCAAGGACTAGACTAGTAGCCTTTTAAAGGAAAAGTTGACGGACGGACGACGGGCGTTGCGGTATGGTAATTTAGTAAAATGGACGCAGATTGGTCTTGATACACAGATTGTTAAAATCATCTTTAAGGGATGTTTAATTATATGCCCCGCCCAACTGCCCATTCCCCCCTGCCCTAATTCCCTTGCCCACTGCCCATTTGCCCCTGCCCTAATTCCCTTGCCCACTGCCCATTTCTATAAATTGGTGTTATTTTTTTTTTATAGTTGCACAAATATACCATTTAAACATAGTATTAATTACTGCTGATATTTTACATCGCTTGTTTCAGTTTATCTATGTGGTCAATTTGAGATAAAAGGATGTGTACATAGTAAATTAAATCCTTTATATTATATACATACCATATTCTTTTTTGCTGTAACAACACCCCATCACTTCTTAGGATCCTCAGGCTTCTGAGGTCTCTAGCTGGTTTTTACTACTCACTGGTTACACCAACCTAATGTTTGTTTACAATGAAAGTTAATTAAAAACACAAAGCATATTTATTGTTTACAGATTTGCCAGGCATTATTTTCAGTATTTGGAGTTGATCATAATATTTTGGAACTTTAACAACTTTCTTTGGAAAAAAATATGTGACATTATTTGAAAATGTATTATTTGAAATCAATATTTGCCAATAAGTAGAGTATAAATAAATAGTTAACTAGAATCTTGTTTTTGTAAACAAAAACATATGTCTCCCCTTATTAACCAAAAGACAAACTTTGGTATAAAAAATTAACAAAGGGCCATATCTCTTTATATAGTGGGGCACGAGACCGGAATTTAGAATGTGACACTCCTCCTTCCCAAGATACATAACTATAGCAAGTGTGGTCAATGTAGGTGAAATAACATGGAAGTTATGCCGTGGACAAACTTCATTATTAAAAATAAACAAAGGGCCATAACTCTATATAAAGTAGGGTACAAAACCTGATTTTAGTGAGAGATTCCACCTTTCCAAGATACATAAAAAGTTTGGTCAACGTAGGTGAAATAATACATGTATGGAACATATTCTCTGGACAAACTTCAGTATCAAAAATAAAGAAAGGACCATAACTCTGTATATAGTGAAGCACGAGACCTAATTCCAGTGCACTGCACACCTTCTGTGGGCGATCCAGGTATAATTCAAGTTGGATCAAGATATCTTTAACGGTTTAAAATGTATGGGGTAGACAAGAATTTACTGAAAATGTTGCACTTATTAGACCTTTGACCTTGAGGTTAAGGTCACAGTGACCTAATTCCAGTGCACTGCACACCTTCTGTGGGTGAATCAAGCATACCTAAAGTTTCATCAAGATATCTTCAATGGTTTAAAATGTATGGGCCGGAGAAGATGCGATTAGAAGAACCAGAAGAAGAAGAACCAGAAGAAGAACCAGTACTAATATAATATGTCTCCCTTCATTCGAAGGGGAAGCTTAATTAACTGTACTACATGTTTTGTTTTGTATTAGTCAAAAGAATGACCGGACAGTTGCCGTTACAGGGTGCAATATTTTGACGCTGGTTATGTTGCTGATCCCTACCATGGCTACGCGTCTCTGTACGACTGTAATGATATCGTGCCTGAATTCTGCTACCAGAAGAACTTTGGACATTTTAGTCTTGGTAAGTCCTTGAATTATTAAAGATCAGCGGGTATAGTGCCTGTATATGAGTAGAATCTTTAATTACTGCTTATCGACCCTTCAGTTTTGTATTTGAAATGATATATTTTTTGTCTTTTAAATAGCCGAAATCACTATTCCTGATATTTCAGTAGCAAAAGATCTAATATCTTGTAGATAAAATTCCGATTATTTGACCACAGATGGTCATTTTGTTAAACCAAGACGACTCCGGGGGGATCCTTGATAATACCCGCTGATTTTTAATAATTCAAGGACTTACAGAGACTAGAATGTCAAAAGTTCTTTGTACATCTGGTGAGTGGATATGTCGTGGACGTCTGGTAGCAGAATTCACGCACGATATCATTGCAGTCGTCGGCATCAGAGACGTAGCCATGGTAGGGATTAGCAACATAACCAGCGTAAAAAAAAATGCACCCACGGCAACTGTTCTGACATTCTTTTGACCAATATAGACACCGTTACGACTCGCAGAGCAAAGGTTTTCTAGTAAAATTATAAAGATAGCAACAAGCTTGATGGACGGACCTACAACTGAAACTTCAGTGGAATTGACAATATCATGAAGCGCGCCGACTAAAACAAATTATATTTAGAAACAGAAAGTAAAGCATCCGCATGTGCTCTGTCAAAGCTTCCTGTTCTGGTGCTATCTGTTGTAATTTACTCCGACTCGAAAGGACCTGTGGTCTGTTTGGTTACTTTAGAAAACATGAATTTCCGGTATGTAACCGCGAAGACACAAACCGTCAAAGTTACATTAAAGGATAACAAATATTGTCTTGCTGAGCTAAAATGTGATTGAGATCGCTCACGCACTTACATATAACAGCCCTCTGTTGGTGACACTTTGGTTAAACACGTTGTATCACAGGTGTGTTGGGGCAACAGAACGAGTGTTTGTTTCTATCAGCGCTCAAGGGAAACAACTCATCCTGGTTTCACTTTTAATTTTTAGGTTGCACAACAACAAGTTTAGTCTATGAGTATTAAAGGGACATCACGTCGATGTGTATATTTTTTTGTCTATTTTTTTAAAATACTATATAAACATATCAAGTGAGTCTTCTTATGGAAAATAACGATCGGATTTGACTCAGTTCTGCTTCTTAGCTGTACAAGGGCTCCATCAATGCCCTTATAACAGCATGCATATGTCGAATGCTAGTCGTTTCGGTAACAAGTCGGTTCGGGGGTCCCGAAGTCGTTTCGGGACAAAATTAAGTCGTTTCGGGACTAACTCAAGTCGTTTCGGGACATATAAAAAAATATAATCAAAATATAAATGAATGTTACAAGCAGGGACAGTATATTCACTATACGTCCCTGTTACAAGTTACATTTCTCTATCCCGTTTCGTAAAAATCTCTGTAAACACAGCTTTCGTCGTAGCCAATAGCAATGACGTCACGATAACGGATTTATGTGTACACAAATGCAAGATACGCATATGGTGGCTTCGACCTATACGCGTGTTTGGGATAATTAGTTTTGCCAATTAGCGCCACGCTTGGGTTGCTTGAGGTGTACCTGCCGACATTGACAACCTGATTGACAACATGTTGTTAATTTGATGAAACTAATCCCATTATTTAATAGAGAGGGACGAACACGTAGTACCGAACGCGCGGTCAATAGGCCCTATCAATTATCAATCAATTATTTTTACATAATTTGATTCGTTATTGAAGGTTCCTTATAGTTACCCTATTAATGTGGCCAACTTGATTAAGTTTCCCTTTAACAGATGTAACAATGTGAAAATATTGATGTTTTAATAAAGGCTGTGATAAAATGTTTATAAATTAAATTAATTGTTGCGCTGCGTATACATGTATCGTGCTGTTCGCATATACATGTGCTGTGTACGATCACTGTGCCGTTTACCTGTGTTGTTTTTGTACACGTGAGTATGTTGGCGTCGTAATTGTACAAATAGATTGTAGCCAAGGCCTTGTGCCACACTCAGGTATGCTATAGTGTTTTTTATGTAAAAGTATATATATAGTATTAATGTGAGAAGGTGTATGTCGCTAAACTGCTAACTGTAAATTTAGTAGATTGTCCAGTAACTTTGTGTTGAGTCAAATCTTCAGTTTGATTGTATTTCGTAAAAGTTGTAATTGTAATGTGTATTGTCTTATCGTTGATACTAGATTTGTAAGGTTAAAAGTTATGTAATCGTGTAAGAGTTATTTCCCTTGCATTTGTACTATTGAATATGATTATGTATGTCTATTTTATATATATGACTGTAGCTTATACTTTGTACTTGTTGCAGGGTTCTTTTGGTTTTACAATGAGTGAATTAAACTGACAGTGAACAAAACCCAGAGGAGTTGTCTATCATTCACAACATAACCACCTCTACTACACTTATAAGACCATCATTCCATCTTGACAGAAGCCCAACACAGATTCTGGAGTAGGCGCTCATGCGAGGACCAGCTTATCTACACCGTGCACGAGCTTGCGAAGGGCCTTTCCGAGGGCACACAAATCGACGTCAACCTCTTGGATTTCTAGAGAAATTGTTAGTTGAAGGGTCAACATCTTCAGAGGCATCAGTAGATTCAGGAGTCCCCCAAGGATCGGTGTTAGGCCCGCTCTTGTTTTTGGCCTTTATAAATGACCTACCAGATGTCGTACAGTCTCCAGTCAGACTCCTTGCTGACGACTGCGCCATATATCGCATCATCAACAAGAGTGAGGATACTGCCATCCTACAGGAAGACATTAATGCCTTGCAAAAGTGGGAGCGAGACTGGCAGTTGGAGTTTCACCAAACCCTAGAGACTATCCCGAGAAGCAAATACCTTGGAGTCTATATCAGCTCGGATCTATCCTGGCGTGAGCACATAAACCAAACCTCTGCCAAGGCTGCAAGATCAGTTGGATTCCTTCAGCGAAACCTTAGGGGATGCACAAGAGAAGTCAAGGCCCAGGCTTATACTACTCTCGTTAGGCCCGTGCTTGAGTATGCCTCCACTGTCTGGGATCCCCATCTTCAACAACAGAAGGACCAACTGGAGGGAGTCCAGCGACAAGCTGCCAGATTCGCCACAGGGGACTACTTCAACAGGGAACCAGGATGTGTCACAAACATGCTGCGTAGACTAGCTTGGGAGCCACTAGAACAACGAAGAGCCAGAAACAGGACGCTCATTTTCTAAAAAAAATTCAACAATCTGGTTGAGGTACCAATACATCAGGACATTTATACCGTAACATCAGGAAGTACCAACAGAGCTCGACACATACCGATACTCGTTTGTACCACGTACCATCATCACATGGAATGCAACCCCACCCGACATACGATCGTCTCCCACCCTGGACAGCCTCAGGCACGCCCTCACAGTTCGAGGCAGCCGGTCACCGATACGCTATGTAGACCCCACTGTTTTTACCTCTTTTAAACTGTACATACGGAAGTTTTAGCTGCGGTGGGCGCAAGTCGCGCTGGAGAACTTAACACTCTAGACAGAGTATTCTCCATTGAAGGAAGAAGAAGAAGATGTTTATTACGAAAGTCCGTTCGTGTCAAAAACGAGATAAACTAACGCATTTCTATTTAACGCGTTAAAACATCATTTAACGCGTTAAATCCTGTTAAACGCGTTAAACAACAATTTAAGAAGAGACGGACAGGTATCACATGACGAAACACTCAATACACTGTAATAACATATACATTGATTGGACAATCCTTTTAACATGAGGTCAAAAACCAAGGTCAAATAAATATTGTTTTTAATAATTATTGTTGATTGAAATAAGATTTATATCCTTTCCAAGTCTTGTCTGATTATTGTGAAAGATGAGACTATATTGATCAAGGATTATTAACCGATGAAAAGATTATTCCAAACAGATGCAACCTCCTTTAAACCTAAGGAAGGACATTTTTCATGAAATCTGCATAAAAGGGTGTATGACAGGGTGTCGTTCTAACCCCCATAACTTTTGTTTTCCCTGGAAACATTTTTTTTTATGATTTGTAGCATGGATATAAGTTATTTTATATACCAATATAAAAAAGATTTCATAGTTTACAATATATGCATTTTTTGGCGGGTACCTTAATGACTTAAAAAGGGCAAAAAAATTACGTTTTTCGGACTTCAAAGGGGGGAGGGTAACTCTTTCAAAGAATATTTTTAAAAATAGCCTGGAAACTTCTTCTCAAATTTTGATATTTTCTTAGGTACACCCCAAAGAACAATATATGCGAAATTTAAAAAAAATCATTGACTAGATTTGTGTTGCCTCTAGTGTCCTTTTCTACCTTAACGCGTTAAATACATGTTTATTGCATTAACAAATATTTTATCGCGTTAGATGCTAACGCTTTAAATGCCAACGCGTTAAAATTGACAACCAATCAGATGCGTCCTTGCATATCAGCATCGTGAAACCAAAATGGAACTTTACTATATCTTCATTAAATATCATACTGGTGATATTGATACCATTTCCATGCCTCTGCTCGTTCTATAAAATCCCAGTGCTAATTTTGAACTATTGGGAAATTAACGAAGAATTCGGAATTTTAACAAAGTCCCATGTCACGATTTGTGCTATCAAAACTTACAGCAGTGATTAATTTGCAATTTTATTATGAAACCTTACTGTAGGTCATATTCATCAGTACTTTGACTAAATATGATGAAATCGCATCACTGAAAACTTGTGGACTGGAGTGTATATGCATGAAGCTTAGGCATAATTAAAGCACCTTATTTCTGTATAAATACTAATTTTGAACTGTCAAAACTCACGGGTGTAGTGCAATGGCTAGCGACCATAAAGCCTAAGACATCCATGCCAGGCCTTTATCTAAACATCGTACACAGTAAGTGTAGTTTTACTCTTAATTGTGACCAATCGTTATCGGCGGTCTATTGCCAAGGCGGTTAGGGCTGAAACTGAACTTACGAAATTTTGTAAAAACGACCACTGGCCAGTATTGCATGGCTTTACATCCAACTTAGTGTATTGGAATTTAGATGGTGTATGTATAAACTCTTTTCACCTCAACCCTTCGTTCATGGCCGTCTAAAATTGACATTGTTAAATTGACGTTAAAATTAACAGCAACCTATTTTGGTCACAATAATAAAGTATCCTACTAGTAAAGGTGTATGGCCATATATAGTTTGACGAATATGCAACTTATGGTTGCTGAGCGGCGGATGTAAACCGTGAACTAACAAATGTCACCGTAATGTAGGGCATGGTGATCTACTTGAATGTAGTACTGTTAAGGTGAATACAAATGAAGTTTGATAACCATGTGACTTAAATTTGATAATAAATGGAGCTAAACGCAAAGTGTTCCCAAGGTATGGTGGGCCTACAAACATATAGGGCTAACACTACCTACCTCTGCCCATTTTGAATAAATGAGTGGTCAATTCCGGTACCCACCACCTCTTACGTAATCCAGCTGCTAAGTACTGTCGGAGTTATTATGTGTACCATACCTGAATCGCGACAAGAAGACAGTAGTTCCTGCTCCATGGACTTTACAGCTTCTACTATGTTCTGAAATAAATTGGTCATCGGTCAGAAACTCGGCCCTCCCTAGTGCCAAATCTCTTCTCAAGCTATTTAGTCTTCTAAACAATAACATTGATGTGAATAATATTACCTATCAACAAATTTTATATATCACATTAAGTTTCAGAACCAGTTTAATTTTTGGAGCTTTTAAATTCCCAGCTGTCTTCGCCTGTTTCCTCAACTAAAATAAATGGGTCCTAGGTTTCTGAGAAAATTGAAATTTCGTTAAAATAATCTTGGCACAATTACCTACTACTATCTAATGTATGTATGTAAACAAAAAGTTTGTTTTTTTTTGAGAAAATGAGCATGTTCAGTCGCCTGATGTGTCTGTGACTCTGAACTTTAACCACGTGACCTTACAACTTTGCCGAAATATTATTTTCTGCAATTTTGCAAATTAGAAGTATTTTTGGTCTTCTGAGTGTCAGTCACATTTTTAACTTTAACTCCTATTACCTAGAAACCTTGCCAAAACACTTTTCGTATTACTTCCTGCAACTATTGCATTTTTAATTTTCCAAAGTGTCGATGTATGTTTATATAAAAAGTGTACTGTTTTTTAGGAACTCTGCAATTTCAGTCTCCCCAAGTGTCCACGACCTTGACCGTTGACGCTGTGACATTGACACTTTGCGGAAATATTCCTTGCATTACTTCCTATAATGTTCTAATATATATGTTTATACAAAAAGTGTCTCGTTTTTATGGAAATTTCCAAATTCAGATTATGCCATGTTTCATGTTTCATTTGTATCTAGTGACCGTGAGTTCAACCTCCTGACCTTGAACAATATATGTACCAATTACATTGTCTACAATTTACTGCTAGTTATTTGTAAACAAAAAGTTGCCCGTTTTTCAGTTAACAAGCTTAGTTTCATGAAATATTAACCGATGTCATCTCCTTATAAAACTACGTTAAATACAGATACATTTTATATCATCTGAAAGAGCAATACACCACACTTTTTAATGGTATATACTGTTTGTCAATATATCCTCCAATAGGTGAATAGCAACTAATTCAAAACAACGAAATTTACATCCCTCATATAGGGCCAACGGGAATGTTTATCCTTCAATCCAGGTAAAGCGATCAGATTTTATTAATGATCGTCTGATATTGTAACATGTGACAAACCATCCAAAAGGAAGGGGCACCGATTTGGAAGTTGATGAAAGGCATATTTTGTTTTAAAATTTGAATGCCTTATGTATAGATTTAAAGGTAAGGTCAACGCCTATGGATATTTAACATTAGCGTCGGCCCCCGCTTGGAATTTAAAAACAAGATAAATCCAAAAAGGTATGGGTATAGGAAGCTTAAATCAGGAACAGTTAGTTTCAGAATTAATTTGATTATAAATTTTGTTAGGTAATCCCCGTCACTCAACCTGGTGTTATGCAAGGAGGTCCACTACGGTTATGAATACTCATTTATGCAGTTATTGATCATTTTTGTGTATCATCAAAGTGGGGGCCAGATATTGACCCCACCTTTAGAGCTTCTTTTGTGTGGCAGTTCAGATCTATCGGTGGACCTTAACTCTTACGTTTTTAGACATGTGCATCACTTCATCAAACCCAGAAAAAGAGAAAAAGTCTCAAGTGACCTATTCTAATCGCCTTTTGTCCGTCGTCCGTACGTAAACATTTTACATTTTCAACTTCTTCTCCAAAAGCCATGAAACAATTTCAATGAAATTTTGCAGAAACCTTCCATGGCCAAAGGTCAACCAGAATTGTGAATTATATGGTCCTCAGCCACCAGGGGCCTGAGGGGCGGACCAAAAAGGATCAAATTGACTAAAATGCGAGTGTGCACTTTCTACATATCAAAATGTACTTACAATGCTGTCTCTTGATTTCCTGTGTACAGTCATCTAGTTTACTTCCCCTTTGGGATTGGTACAATAGAAATGTGTAACCTACCGGTGATTCCGGGATATATCTGAAACTTCAATAATAAAGTTTAAAAAAAGACTACCTGGTATATTCGTTTATAACAAATATATAGCTATTAAAGCACAGATGCCTTGAAGTTACCAATATTTGGTTTTGCTTAGTTGAGAGTTGGAATCTGATCAGTATGCGAGGCTATGTATGACTAGTTTTTAATTATGATAAGTCATTAGCAAATCTGATATCTATCATTTCAAATTGCCAGTTTATTGATCAATTAAAATATCACCGTATTTTATTGATAAACGATGGAGGCATATCGATTTTTTTAGTTTCGAACGTGCCGCGTAGGTATTAATCGAACTTCTTTCAGTCGATTAACACTGTTTAAAACGGCAGCTGTAAAATGTAATAACTATTATTATAGTAAAATGGCTGGAATATGTATTTTGCATATAATTTTTTGATTGGTGATATTAGGGCAAGACTGCAGCGCTAACACAAGGTCAATAAAACACCAATGTATCAGGGCTAGAGCTGACATAACTACCTTTTATTGCATAGCACTTTGCTTGGTAACACCTCACTTTTGGCTTGAAGGTTCTGTCTAGTTATAATCAAGTTACAATGCTGGGTGACATAATGTCAAGTCTAAATGTTTAAACGCTCCAGAAGCTGGGTGTAAATATGTTGGAGATTTATCATTAAAAAAGCAGAGATCTTTTTGAATTATCAAAGTTTTGATTTTTCTCCCTCTTTCATTAGGATCCGGGAAACCCAAAAGGTTGTTGTGATCATTGAAGTCACAAAATAGAATGAAAGGAGAAGGGAGCTGTAAAAGAAGATCGTCAAGATCGGTATTCGAAAAGTTGCAACTTGGTGGGAGATATATAGAACATATGGTTTGTGTTCTGTGGAGAGTTACACTTACAGCACCGGCCTGTAATTAGCGTTTAGCTGTAAAGCTCTGTGAGGAGAATAATTATCTATCGACCAATATAGCAGCCCGCCAGTTGCCGTATCGCCATCGGGGCCAAAAACATTAAAAAATGAGTATTTCTTGAAGTTTACATTAGTTTCGATTTTAATGATCGTTTCCTGAAGACAGAATACTGAAAGATTGAGATAGCCGAAGAACTTCATCTACTTTGGGTTGAAGGCCTCTACAGTTCCACTGAATGATTGTGTTCATCATTATTGAAAAAAAGAAGGTACCGTGCACATTAGGTTATAAAAAGCACGAAAAGATGCCAGAGGAAACGTAGACTACATATCAAATTTGGAATGGCCACTCTAAGGTTCCTCCAGTTAGTCCGACAGATTGGTGAATAATGGGGGATCTTTAGGAGAAGCATGAAACTTAGCATGAATGAAGGAAGTGGTGTACTGATCAATTTTGGATATGGGGCCAAGCAGATTTTTTTCCAAGATGGCCGCCAAATCCAAGATGGCCGCCATTTTTGATATTTTAGTAATACATGTGGTATTACATCGTTATTGTTAATGATATAGGTTCAAAAATGAAATCTACAACATCAGGCATTAATTTAAATATCTTCCCACGATTTTGTACATTATTGATGCCATTTTATTTAAATGACAGCTTTTTTTCTTTATTATCACCACCATATTTATATAATATATATTTAATTATAGTCATATATTTATGTGTTCTTTCCAAAACCATGAATTAAAAATGTTATTTAGCAAGAAGCAGAAGAAAAACAAAAAGAAGAACAAAAAATTCAGGTAAGAATGATTTTTGTATGAAAAACACAATTTTTGGTGTAGGAATAAAATTACGGGTGTTTTCTTTCATGCTACACAATAATGAAAACAATGGATGGTTGCACCTACTAATCTTCATCATTGGAAGTCAACTTAAAGTGAGTAATGGTGATAAAATGTCTCATTATATCAATCCTGCAATTAAATATTCAAATATAAAGATATATCATTCAAATATATTCACATAATGAGCAAAACAGCAAAAAAAATGTCTGTTTGAAACTATTCCTCGGTATATGATCAAGGTCGTTGAGAGTCAAACCTGTGATTTTTAATCAACATTAGTACAATTCTTGTGTTATCAATTGTGATATGCATATATAATAAGTTGTATTGGCATACACTTACATTCAACATTATAAAAATATCAAATACAACAAAATGTTTGAATTTCCCTGGTTTGCAACTTTTTTTCTTTTGACCGGTGTTATAGTAAATTCTTAACCAAAGAAATTGTTCCGGCATTAGATATTTTTGCAATTTTGTTTGTTTTTCTTTTAGGAATGAACATAGCTTTTTGGTTTGTTCTTTTGGGCCATTTATGGAGCGAAAATTACAAAATAATGAGTAAGAAGTTTGTGGTCATCAATTCTAACAAGCCAGGAAAGGCACCCAAATCAGTTTTACTGTCGAGAGAGAATTATATCGACTGGGATAAATGTTGTTTGTGTCAGCAAACAAAAGCTGATCCGCTTCAATGTCCAACTGAAACCAAGCGAAAGGACATTAAAACAGGTTCTGGATATAAGTCATTAGCTGAACAGTTACAGGAATTTAACAAACTAGATGGTTTGCCAGAAAATGTGAATTTTCTGAAACTGGCAGAGGGACATGGAATAGAAAGAAATTTTAATATACATAATGCAAAATATCGTAGGAAATGCAGAGACCAATTCAATAGTACCAAGCTACATAGAATGCAGAAGAGAAGACACAGTAATGACATTAAACTGGAAAATATCCCACAGAAAGTGACCAGACTAAGTAACTCTGAATCGCCAAAGTCAACTGATAAACTAATAGTAAGATATGTTTCTTCTGTGATGAATCAACTGGAACTTTACATAAAGTGGAAACGTTTCATCTTGACCAGCGCATTCGACACGCACTTTTAATACAAGATACATGGACACTTGGAAAACTCAGTTCAGGAGATATGATAGCGCAAGATGCCATGTATCATTTACACTGCCTGACTGCTTTGTACAGGAAAGTTGATAAAGCGAACACCAGTACAAGCACCGACAGAAGAGAAAAAAAGACTCCAAGGCATTGCCCTGGCAGAACTTGTTTCTTTCATAGAGGAAGTCAGAGGCAACAGCTGTGACAGTGCCCCGGTTTTCAAGTTATCAGACCTTGCTTCTATGTATGCTTCACGTTTCGACCAACTTGGGTGTAATATAACCAGCCGTCTTCATACTACTGATCTGAAGAAGAGGATCCTGGAACAATTTCCTTGTTTGCAAGCCCACAAGCACGGTCGCGAGGTGTTGTTGGTATTCAAATAAGATATTGGAGATGCACTTAAGATAGCATGTGGGAATGATTATGATGAAGAGGCCATACATCTATCAAAAGCTGCGAACATCGTTCGAAGAGATATAATGGAACATGAGAAATATTCTTTTTAAAGGGGAGTTTGAAGAGCAATGTCAGGAAAAAGCAGTACCTCAGTCCCTCTTGACATTAGTTTCAATGATACCTGGAGGCCCCAATATTAAAGACCAGACGAGTAACATGGTTACTTAAGCTTCCCTGACCATTGCCCAGCTTTTGTTCTATAACCTTTCAGTTCGTCGCCGTCTTCCACTCCAAAGAAAGAGAACCCCCATTTCCAGTGTACATTGGTCTTAAGCTACACGCAGAGACGCTTAAGAGGGGATTAATTGACAGGCTATTCAGGATGGGCATGTCAGTATCCTATGAAAGAGTTCTTGAATTATCAACAGACATCGGAAATGCTGTGTGTGCCAGATTTGAAGCAGAAGAACTTGTGTGTCCACCCAAGCTTCGGAAAGAGCTTTGTACTACTGGAGCGGTTGACAACATCGACCACAATCCGAGTTCAACTACAGCCCATGGTTCTTTACACGGAACCGGCATCTCTCTGTTTCAACACCCTTCACCACATTTTGATTGGCAAAAACGAGAAGTGGTAGTGATTTCAGAGACACAGGTCAGAAAAACTATACGACCCCTTCCAGACGTCTACACCAGTGTTCCACCAATAGTACTTCGGGAGACAGAGCCTAATATACCGGGAACTCAGGGTTTGGTTACCCCTACTGGAGACACAATGCCTGGTGCCATGCAAGGACAGTTTAGGTAGGTTTATACAAATGTACAGTTTACCTTTTTGTATTTTCACATTTACAATTTCATATTGACATGTTTTTAAAAAGTTTGTCATTCATAATTTAAATTATTTGAAATACGAATATAAAAAGTATACATTTACAAAACCAATGACTCTCTTGAAATCTTAATGATGAAACATCGTGAATTGTATTAATAAACATTGTTTGCTGTTAAGGAGAAAAACTGAGTCATGAATATGAATTTTCATAGGTGGTTTACAGGCGTTTCTTTCGTTATATATTTTTAGTTGGCTGAACCATGTGAAGGATGTTATTTTGGATGCGGATGACAGTGATAGTGAACAGGACATGTACATATCATGGGCTGCATTCCGTGCAGATACATGCCAACAGTCGCCATATAGCCGTCATAACAGCGATATATCTGCACTATTGCCCCTATTCGATGAGTCGTCCAAATCACCTGCTATGATTAAGCATGCCATGAGTATTGTACAGAAAAATGTAGACTTTCTTTACCCCGGACAAACTCCAGTCATTGCTTTTGACCAGCCTCTGTTTACACTGGCAAAGAAAATGCAATGGATTTATCCTCTTACACACGGAGAGGACAAATGTGTGGTCATGTTTGGAGGGCTTCATATTGAGCTTGCAGCTTTGAAGACTATTGGAGATTGGCTGGAGGAGAGTGGATGGACCGAGGCATTGACAGAAGCTGGAATAGCATCCCCTGGTACTGCAGACTCTTTCTTAAAGGCAACACACATATCCAGAACGCGCCATGCCCACCAGGTAACAGCAAGCAGTCTCCACTTCCTGATGCAAAAGGCATTTACTGAGTACACAGAAAGGTGTGGCGAAGAACAGTTAACCTTTGAGAATTGGAGAGCAAAACGAAGTGCTGAAAGTCCAACATTCCAATACTGGGTAAAAACACTGGAGTTTGAGTTGAACATTCTTACATTTGTAGAATCATTACGAACAGGAAACTTTAAGCTGTTTAAAGACGTCCTTATGAAGATTATTCCGGGTTTTTTTTCATTAGATCACACATATTATGCACGATGGCTTCCTGTCCATATTCGTGACATGGTATCTCTCAGAGTCAAACACCCAGCAGTTGAAACAGAATTCCAGAATGGCAAATTTGTTGTACGGAAATTCCCCAGAGCTTTTTCGGCAATACCGATAGCTCAGGCTCACGAACAGAACAATAAATGCGTAAAAAGTGATGGTGGTGCTGTAGGTCTCACAGAAAACACATCAGAATTGCTGCGTTGGATGGTATCAGGACCCGAGATAATCAGAGTCATTGAAGACTTTGAGACGTCACAGGAATTGATGCAGCAGTAGCGAAATCCGGATTCCCATACCCAGCATCACGAACAGACAAGACACACGCAGTCCACATTTCAGAACCAAGTAACAGCACTCGTTGATGTAATGAGCAGAATGGGAAACCCATTTATTGAGGAAAGTTCGGACTTTGTCATCTTGAATAGCAGAAACATTGCAGATGTACAAGAAGCAACAACAGTACGTAACATTGACCGGATTGGGCTGGAACAGTTTGAGGAGTTTGTAGCAAATAGGTTGATCCAAAAAACTGAATCTGTCTTTGCAACTCTGAAGAGAAACAAGCTGCCATTATTAAGATGCCCACCGGAACGGGAAGTAAATAAGGAAAAATTACACATTATTCTCTGAGGAAAAACTGCTCCCTATTCTCACAACTCTATGTGCCCTGTCAGGTACGTGGGTGTGACCTCGACGAATTCTTTCGCCATGAAAACCAGGCTTATCCACCTGCTCTGTCACATTTTGGTACCATGAGGTCGGCCACAAAATTACCTTTGCTAACATGTCTGGAAACCCATTGTAACACACAGGATAGTACACCCAATGTTGATGCCAAGTTGTTCGATGGAGCGGCTATTGTGAACATTCTAAAACCAGGTGAAGCGACAACGTTCCAAGAATATTCAGAAGTTTTTGTGAAGTACATAAAAGGGCAACTGGAAAACGTAACGAGAATTGACATTGTATGGGACAAGTATATATGCGACAGTTTGAAATCAAGCACAAGGAACAAAAGAGGCAAAGGGGTGAGGCGACGTGTTGAAGCTTCAACAAAACTGCCAAGAAACTGAGACGCATTTCTCCGAATTGATGACAACAAAACTGAGCTATTTCGATACCTCGCACAACAGTTGGTAAAAATAAAGTGCGGCGACAAAGTTGTCATCTCAACGCGCGACGAAGTTGCGCTGTCATCATCTGAGTACATTTGTCGGCGCTTTGCCCGTGCACACAAGAGGAAGCTGACACTCGTCTGATGCTCCATGCAGCAGACTGTGTCATTGCAGGACATACTCGACGTAGTTACAATAGCCGTTCCTATGTGTGACAAGATGCCGCAAATAACACAATTCTGGATAGCTTTTGGGGTTTATTTATATAAAGGAAAAAAGGAAAATTTGAGTCCTTTTTAAGATAAAGCGATACCAGATATTACTTGTCTAAACCAACAAGTATGCCTGTCGGCCATTTCATTTTTTCCGATCAGTCTCAAAAGCAAACATGCACGCCTAGAGAAAACGGGAAACTTACATATAACAAGAGGCCCAGAGGGCCTGTATCATAAACCAACCATAAACAATTATTCTTATTACATTGTTTTTAAATATAGGCTCTGTCACTGAGCAAAACTTGTCCCTCATTAGGACCCTTCTTTCTGCCCCCAGGCCCCGCCCCTCTGTACCAATAGGGGCCACACCCTCCGCTAATATAAAATTTAGTCCCCTTTGCCCAAGGATGATCCAGGTCAAATTTTGATAAATGCCTTCAATAATACAGAAGAAGGATATTTAAGAATCAACTTCGATTTCTCCTATTGGACCCCGCCCTTCTGCACCAAGAGGGGCGACACCCTCCTGTTATTCAAAGGTGAATCCCCTTTACCCAAGTTTGCCCCTGACAAATGTTTGTTAAAATCCCTCCGACAATACATAGATAGAAGGATTTTGAAGACTTAAACTTCAAATTTCCCTATTTGGCCCCGCCCCTCAGCACCCAGAGGGGCCTCACCCTCCGTTTATACAAAATTTAGTTCCCCCTGTCGAAGGATGCTCCAGGCCAAATTTAGTCCATCAAGCTGTTCAGGACAAGTAACATTTCAAAGGAACAGTTGACGGACGTACGACAGACGCTACGGTATGCCATAAGCTCGACATGGTCATTCGGTCTAGTTGAGCTAACAATTAAGAAAGATCCTTCCATCACTTTCTGAGAAAAAGCGACAGCAAGAGCTGTTAAAGGACAGACTACAGATGAGAGAGAAATAAATAGCCAAACCAATCAGATGGCTGGCTTAAAAGGTGAATTACCAGTAGTAGAGGTGAGAGAAAACTTAGAGGCGAGGCATGTGTAAATAACATTTTACCAGCAAAGTGTTATCCTTTTAATTATCACCTTGCTGAACCCCGTGCGTCATGTTTCCAGTAGTGTCAAAACTATCACCTATATTGATATCTAAGAGTGTCTTCGTCAGTAACAACGCATATTGGAAAAGTAGCTTCACGTCTACGTATATAAATCTGTAAGAAGCTATCTTTGAGGAGGTCTACCATTAGTCTCTAAAACGCGACATGGATGAGGTAAGTGTATTAACTCTTTACGTTTATTGGAATTTTATGTCTCTCGGCCCAATTATTTCAACTTGCAATTTAATATGACTCGCATTAGTCCCTGCAGGTGGGGCGTACGAATTGTACCTGCTTTTTTGATAAATTTTGATATTGAACGTGAGGAAGGCAAGTAAGTTTATTGTCAAAATATAGGAAAAACATTTTGTTTCCTCAACCGTTTCTATACCAGCAAGTGTAATTTTATACCATCGAGTGTCATTCTATACCGTCGAGTGTCAAATGCGTTTCGTCGTGATATTTTCAAATTTGACAAAAGTGCATATAGAATGTTTTTAGATTTTGAAAATCTAAACTCTTTTGGATATAGATTAGGAAGTCGTCTACAAAGGACCATTAGACCTCTTGTTGCTGACATGTTTGACATGTTCAATATTGGGAACTCATCACACAAACAGGAACATTAGACCTCTTGTTGCTGACATGTTTGACATACAGGACCATTAGACCTCTTGTTCCTGACATGTACCTCTGAACGCATGTTACAATATGTTTGACAATGTTGTCAAATTTTAAACTAAAAAAGGCTGTTTTGAGGTACCTAATGTCCTGTTAGGTTATGTATGTATAGGTTGTTCCAATGTTAACTCTCAATTGTCTGTTGGAGATGAAATTTGATATGAATGTTGGTAGATTTCCTTGCAGACCAGATACGTGGAGATCTTTCAGCATACCATGTTTCCATGTGGTATCATAAACCTTTCAAGATCGAAAAGGACTGCACCATGATGTTCGTTCTTTGCAAATGCCTTATTTATAAATGTTTCTAGTCTGACCAAGTTAACAGATGTGCTTGGTTTATTAAAGCAACCATGAAGTGGAGTTATTTTATTGTTAGAATCCAAATATTATTCAAGTTACAAATTAAATACCTTTTCCAGTGTTTCGCACTGGCAGCTATTTAAGCAGTGGGACAATACTTGGATGGGTTAGTGGTATCTTTCCCAGGTCAGGCATCCCTGCAGATAGAGGATCGATAACAGTTGTCCGATCTACTGCTTGAATGTAACTTCCCTTTTTGTTTCGTAATGCCTTGCTTGGCGATACCTCACTTTTGGCTTTAATATTGAATATTTCGCCAATGTGAGAAAGACAGTTGATTCGATCCTTATGCAAGGACAGGCCAATATACCTCAAAACGGTAGTTCGTTGCCGTTGTTTTCGCATTTCTATATCTTTATTCCTCCTTTCTCCTTCCTCGGAAAACATTTAGAATGTTTTTGGTTGGATACTGTTGTAGCTTGATGTTGTGTCCACCTCTTGCTTGGTAACCTTTCAGGATTGGAAGTGCTGGGGGTGAATCACTGCTCATCAGTAAAGAGTCTTCAACTACTCCTTCCTCATCGAAGCATTATACTCTCTCTCTGTTTCATTTTCCCTTACAATAACACATTATTATATTGACAGAGTATAACGTCATTTGATTTTAATAAATTATATTGCTACTCTTTTCAGCCACTCGACCTTTGTTTACGAACCAGTCAAGTGAGGGATGTTTCGAAAAAGGCTTTCCATGACTTTAAACGGGACGAACAATCGTTGAGTGTTAATACAGCCCCGAGATATTAGATAGAAGATAACGAGAAAATGGTTCAGCGTTGGCTACAGCACATGCCGGCAGATAGGATGATATCAACCGAGTACAGTCCTTATCTTCAGACGAACCAGAGTTCTACAAGCAGCAGGATCTCCTTTGATCCAAATATGTCCAGCGACGCCGCCAAGATCCCGGGTTCTGCAAGCAGCAGGATATCCTTCGATCCGAACATGTCCAGCGACGCCTCAAAAACAAACATTAATGTGAAGCTTCACAACAAGGAGCTGTGGCGGAGCTTCAGTCAGGAAGGAACGGAAATGATCATCAACAGATCTGGGAGGTATGTTCATTTCTTAACGAATCTATCTAAGCGGTATTGTTAAGTTGAAATGCAATAATTGACTGGTTTCTGTGATATAATGTGTGTTGTGTATATGGTCATTAGTGATCTAAATTCGAATAAGATCCTATTTCTCAGGTACGGATTATCGAATCTTCGGATGAAGGCTCTTACCTCATGTCCCCTTCTCCCTTCTGCGTGGCTCACGCATGGGCAGCGCCTCCCGATCAGATTTTAGCGCTGATAAGGTCGTCAATTTTATCGCCAGTTACGTTAATGAATACTGACGAGTTGTTGGGCGTTCAACACGTCACTAGACTCACCCAATGACTGTTGCTTTGTTATGGAAGTCAGCACTCTGGTTGCTATGCGGTACTATGTACGAGGATGTGTTTTTTTGTTGTTTTTTTTGTTTTCTTCTTTAAGTTTGCGTCAGGAATTGTTTTGTTTAGCTAAACGCTATAGCAACAATAACAACATTTACTGCTTGAAGACGTTTCGTTTCGTTGTTTGTGAGATCTGTGCTTCTCAGTAACAATTGCATGTTTATAAAAAATGAGCTAGCATTCTTTTATATTTGAGCAACCAAAAGCTAAAGAGGTTGAAAGCACAACGCTCATTGAATTTTCTTATCAAATGTTCATCGGAAAAAAACACAAAGAGGAGTCAGAACTTGCGTTGTACTTGCGTGAAAAGACTTATCTTAATGCAAGCTCCCTGTTTTTGTGGTAGAACTCCTCTCTTCTCTTGACGTTTTAGCAAAAATGTACAGCCAAGTCTGTAGACCTTATTTACCGAATTTTGTAACTTTCGGTGAGGGATTATTTGTCTGTTTGAGTACAGATCATACTTATGTAAAGACATGTAGGTTTGGAATATCAAATTTGGTATAAATGAACAACATTTGTGTTGTTATTCATTGCTTGTACAACAATCTGACCGGTTACTTGGTCGGAGGGTGTTTTGAGTCACAGGTTACTAAAATTTGAGATAGACCCTTGATGAAATTCTATTATGTATATTTTCCAGGCTCATGTATCCACGCGTGGAGGTGACCGTGGAAGGCCTTAACGCGAGCAGTATGTACAGCATCGGGATGACCGTGATTCCAGTAGATGACAAGCGTTACAAGTACAAGGACAACGTTTGGTCGTCAGGTGGAAAATCGGAGATTAATCACCCGATCACGCCCTATAAGCATCCTATCTCACCGGCAACAGGATCTTACTGGACGAAGGACATCCTTTCTTTCGGTCATGCGAAGCTCTCCAATCATTTAGGGCCGAACAAGGTAATAAATCATATAAAAGCAAAATATTTTTTTCTTGGCGATTGCATCCCTTACCTTAGCTTTAGGATTTTCCCCTTCTCGTTGAAATGTTCTTTATGGTATTTAAAGAGTGGCATCACTTTATACCCCAATGAAGAATATTAGTAATATAAAGACTACAGGCTGATTGTATTAGCTAATATATACGTTTATGTGATAAATTTATTCTTGAGCCGAAAGCAAGGAAACTGTTTTTTTTTTAACATAAATAGGTTCTTAAGCCCATTAAAACCGGCTTGAAACCTACGAAAGGAATTTGTTACACTGCAAATAGTTTCGTACGATTCATTTTATGTAGCATTAGTCTTGGAAAAAATAATATTCAACAAGTAGAACATTGTTGACAAAATGAAACAATAAACGATTTTTTTTTTTCATTCTGTTGAAGCGTAAACTTTCCAGTTTTAATGCTTACATTACAACAATAATATTGTGAACTGTTCGTTACTGCTTGGTAATAATTAGCATGCTAGTCGCTATAAATAGAATACAACAAAATCAAGATCACCTGGTATCATTTCACTGCTATGTATTTGTTTTGACGTTGAACCTCGTACAACCAACCAACCCTTGTTTCATTTTGGCAACTATTTGAAATTTCACTAGCCACTGGGTAAAGTTTGAACAAGGTGTTTAAGAAGGGAAACGTCTTTTTCTTCATCGACGATACCCGAATCGTGTTCAGTTTGAAAGGTGACACTTTCAACTCTTCCAGTGCAGGTGTTTACATGGAATGGCTGATCAAATATATTTGCGGTGTGACACATCTCAAAATAACAATGTAAAATGCCTACCATTATATAGATTAGTAGGTAACCTATTTGCACAAGCCTACACCAACACCAGAATCTGTAAAACCGGAAACTTCTTTATCTCTGATTGGAATTCAACTACATTTGACTGGAGGCATCCCTAGGTGGTGGGGATTCAAAATCGTACAAATGGTGGGGCTGAGGTGCAGAGCCAAAAGGGGGCAATTGGCTTTATTGCTATAACAACTTTATCTCTAGAATTATGCACGGGATATCAATCAGATTTGGTTGAAAGCATTCATGGGAGGTTGAGATTCAAAATTCTACAAATGGAGGGGCTGACTCCCTAAGGGGCTAAGGGGCGGGGTTAAAAAAAGGGTTATTTGGCTATATTGGTTTAAGCGACTTCTTTTCTGGAACTAAAAGACGGACAGGCTGACAGCAGGTTGATTTTTGAGGTTGAAATAACCTGAAGATGTGCATTAGTCTAGCCGATAAGTTAAAGGCAGGTTTAAATAAGTTACCAAAATTTTGTGTTAGGTTGAAATGACTAACGATAAATTGAGTGTAAGGTTAGAAGTTATTAGCAGGTATGTGCCGTGTCAAAATTGGTGACCGGAAGGTGTGAAGTAAATTAATAAGAGCACCACGAGCGGATCATGATACGACCGTCATACCCTCGGAAGGGTATTGATATATTGGAAACTGGTAGCGACATATGATATAAATGTGATTACTGCCACTGTTTTGTCGGTGACTGTGACCTTGCCATTCGTTTACTGTTTATGGCGCAAGCTATTTTGTGTTTCAGAATTACACTTTCGTGGTCAATGTTGTTATTACTTAAACTAGAACCTTGATTTTGAGGTAAACAGAGGTCTTGGTATGAGTAGTTCGTACGCGACAACAAAACCTGTTATATATGTTAAACATGTTTGGTTTTTGTATTATCATACTAAGTTTGAAAGGAATTAAATAAATACTCAAAACGTTCTTGAATTTTCGACGGAATGCCCTTATTTGGCAATGAAAAGGGGGCATAACTCTGCCGAATAGCATTTACATACCACGATTGAAGGACATTTGTTTATCGCGTAAACAAGCAGAAGTTAACGGCTAAAACGATGAACAGCGTTGCTATGTTCAGTGTGATATGGCAAAACACGGAAATTTAAAACTCGACAGAAAAAAAAACGTGATATATGTTAAACATAAATGCTTCGAGCATCACCGTAAACTTTTTAAAGAAATTGATTAAAATAAAACCAGTTCTTGCATTTACTACACAATGCCCTTATTTGGAATTAAAAGGGCCATAACTCCACTAAAAATGCACGTAAACTTCTGACATACAACTTCGTTCTATCAAGGTTTTATCAAGATATGTTAATAAATGAAGCCAGCAGAACGATGATAAGGAATAGATAATGGACGATCGGACTGACACACAACGCAGTCCATACCAATATACGACCCGTCGGACGACGGGCGTATAAAAATAGATAGCGGTAGAGTCAAGTCAGGCTTTAATATGTAGCCGATGGTTATGCGGCAGGTTAAAATATCAAACATGCTGCAAAAAATGTGTCACAAAATTAGATGTCTGCTGTTTGTAGAACTTTTTTTTGAAAGAATTTTCAAAAATGACCAATTTGGCGGCCATTTTGAAACGTGCATTTTTTGCGCTTCACGAAAGGCAAACATTTCACCATTTTTAACACAAGTGTGTCGCAAATTTTAATTGTAACAGGTTCAATTTTGCTGTACAACTTTATTGTGTTCAATATGATGAAAATAATATGTTACAAAGTGGGATATTATACAAGATTAGTATTCTTTCACATATTTATTGTAACTGAACCACTTTCAATTTTTGACTCCAAAAAATGAAAAAAATGAAAATAAAATAAAATATGTAGGGTAAAAAAAGAAGAACACGGACAATCTCATTTTTATGACTGTTTTAGAAAGAGAAACCTATTTTCTTTTGATTCATTAAATATTAAGAAAAGATCAACAGCAGAACTTTTTATATTCAGCGTTAAATTTGCAAAATCAGTGAAAACATGATTATTATTTTTTCATTGAAAAATTGGAGGTAGGGGTAACTAAAATCGCTTTACTCAGTAAAAATAAGTTGCGGAAAAGTGTTCAATTGAAGTAAGTTGACGTACGTAACTGGTAAGTATTACCAGATTAGAACTATAAACCCTTATATATGTTTTAAGTTAAATTTGATTTTGGTATTATTTCGTTAACTGACCTATTAACAGCTCATGACATGCTTCCATGTGTGTTGTGTAAGCGTGCAAGTGTGTATGTGTGCTGGAAACAGGTATGATTGTTTACTTGTCTCCTTGTAATAGCTCTATGCTGAACGTTAAGCAGGGAATAGCAACTACCATTTATAAGGACTTTGGTATGTCCCGGCCTGGGGACAGAATCCATTGCCTTCCTCACCTAGGCGAACGCTCGAATTTCAAGCCAAAAGTGAGGTGTTGCCAAGCAAGGCGCTAGGAAATAAAAGGTAGTTAGAAGTAGAAAGAAAGACAAGGATCCAAAATATTGCAATAGGCGCAGCATATTTATTTTGGTCGCTTTTGTGTCCCCAAATAGAGGACACCAAAACAAATCCCCAATTATGCAGGGGGTTGCAGCATTATTCGATTCCTCCGATACAGTGCAGTTGTTAACGGTTGGTGTATTCTTTTCCCGATCCCCCGCATGCAGGGATGTTAACATAAGTAAATACTAAGTATGTGACCGACTCAAATAGGTAACTAATACAGATTAATACGGGTAAGTAAGTGAAGTCTCGGATAAGTAGAAGCTGTAAGCAACTGATAGGTTTGTGTAAACTTTCAATTGGCAACAGGTAAGTTCATAACTGGTAGTTTTGTTTCATGTAAATAAGAGAAAAATCTTTTATAATAACTACTGGTAGGACTTCCTTGAATTAAGTAACCGCTAAAGGGTTAAATGAGCGACTGGCATATTTTGTTTTGTTTGTTTGTTTGGGGTGTTTACGTCCACGCAACAGCTTAGGTCATATGAGGACGGGTACCAAGGGAGATAACGCTGAAAGATGTTTGTTTTGTTTGTTTCGTATTGTTTAACGGCCCATCGACAATGTGACTCATTTAGGGCCAACAATACTGCAAAAAGAGACATTCATGAAAATAAACACATATCAAACCAAATCTTAATAGCTTAAAATGTGTAAAGGATTAAAGAAATACATCAATAACGAACAATTGGCTGCACAATATATCATATTGATTGTAAAGATCAATAGAGTGTAAACCTTACAATGGGGGCAGCAGATCAGTGTTGGTCTCTTCGGTGTCTTCTTAGTTGTAGATGCAACAGAAAATTCCCGATTCTGTAGTTGGCCAAACAATATCCACATCTTAAGACATGACGATATAATTTACCCGAACCTGTATATGTTAATTGACATGGATATGTTAACTTCAAATAAGTAATGGTAGATATGCAACAGGCCCTTAAGAGAAACTGGTAATTGGTCGTCAGGTATAAATTAGTTTTTGTAGGTAAGGGTCTATTAAAACTGATAACATGTAGATATGTGTCGGGCTTAATTTGTAAGTCAGAAGTATGTGTCGGCCTCAAACTAATAACCGGAACAATAGCAAGAAAGAAAAAGAAACCGAGTAAAAACAGATATTCTAAATGTTTTACAAATCGGAAGCGGGATATGTGTAGACTAAATGGCATGGGGATACAATATCAAAGTTAAAGTAAAAATTATAATGCTCTGATATATAGTTCCCTCCTTAATGAGGTATTGGGGTCAAATGTATGAATATCTTTAGAATAGACGATGTCTTGGACAAAGAATAACATTGCCTTTAAGGCTCCAAACATAAAAACTTCATCCCGACTGTATCTAAAATCTAAACATTCTTTTGAAATTGTTTTTAGTTAATGGAGAGTAAGATGTGTTGCGTGATGGTGATTCAGAATACGAATGAGTGAGATAAGTAGGAGAAGTAGGCACCCGACAAAGGACAGCTTCCTCTCTGCTGTCTTTCTGATCAGGCATACCAGTTCTGATTACACGTCTAAACGTTGTCTCTGTTCTCGACGAACCATTGTTTTCTGCTTTTCATTTCGAATCGTCAATCGGGGTTTAAGTTATATATATAGCAACTTTATACTGGATTGATTCGGGCGATATACCTTTTTTAACTGTTCTGTCTGCATCTTTAAATCCAACGGGTCTCAGAATCTACGGAGAAGTTTTTTGTGCATTGCTTTGAGAAACAGGATATGCAAAGAGTGTGAACAAACGATTGAATTATAATGCAGTGTTCATCGATAAGGTCAAGGGCCAAACTGGTGGCACATTCTTCTGTAGAGAAAATGGAGTCGCCGACTTCAGAGGGATTTCAGTACAAACGTTCGCAACTGCTGCAACTGTTTTGCCGTGATTAGAACCATCAGTGCAAAGCTGTTTTTGAGCGTGGAAATGCATTTCCAAAAGGAGGATTTGTTTTCTTTCGACATTGCACTTGATTTTCCCCCGCTCTTGCAATGCAAAATCAACAGCAGGTGTTTTTATTTCCTTTGGTGAACACTCCCGTGTGTTTTATTCAGTTAAGTTATTCTAATTTATGTTTAGAACCTACGATAAATTTGAAAATTCAGATGCCAAATGTCGACAAGACGGTTATTTTTCTGCGCGCGCGAAAGAAATATGGTTTTCTGGGTTCAATACTGGGTTGAAAGCGGGATTTTTTGGATTGGATTTAAGTCGGGCTTTAAACTTTAATGACAGTTTATTTCTTTGGTCAATAAGGGATGATTCATTCGCTTACTGTAAAGGCTCTTCATTGGTGTTGTTCGAAAACCTCCGATTGCTAGACGCAAACTTTGGTTATGGATTGAATCCATCAACTGCAGAAGTAATATGGGAAGACGAAAAAGCATTTGACGGCCGACACCCAAACTAGTATGAGAGAGAGTTAGTCATATCAAATCTGGTTACTCAATGTGACGGACAAACGTAATGGACGGACGGAAGTACAGAGTGCAAACCTACCTATAGCACACCGGGAACCGGGAACCGGAAAGGAACTAATAAGCTTGAAAATGGAACGTGAAATTGCTGTAGAATCACTCGAGATAACTCTGTTACTGTAAGTATACGGTAAAACTATCTATTCCTGAAAATATATATAATTTAGTGAGCGTATCAGAAAAAAGTATAAAGAAGTTCGGAAGTTGCAGAAGTTTAAAACACACAGACAGACAATTCATCCACTAAAACTTACTGAACATGTAAGACTCGCACACTTGCATGTAGCAGGACGCGGGTGAGTCAGCAGACCAATGAACAGTAAACCAGTTTGTCGAATCTTTGCGGGGAACACTCACCAACATGTTGTAAATTGCAGGTTTGTGCATATCAGTGTTTGTAGCGTGTGTTGTACATTGCCTTTCATTGTATATTCCTACTTACCAGGATGTGTATGATTCTTGTGGTTCGGATATGTCAATACAGGATTCCAAAATCATTTGATTGTTCCCTGCTTTGTAATCAATGAATCTTTATTACGTTTTTTAGTTTTGTTGGAATGTTTTTGTATTGCACTCTGCCATTATTCATTGCACGATGATCTTTTTCTTTCTAGTACTTTATTTGTCAAAATATCATCTTCCACGGAAATATCTCTATCGCTATTTCTGATCGGGGCTACCGGATTGTATTGTCGACTTTTCGCGCAAGTGTTCGAAGTTGCAGATCAATGTCGGAATTTGTCACTTCTGAGCAGAAACGAACGTCATTAAACATCTACATATAAGCGATTCTAATACGGCGATGAAGCGATTGTTTCACCCACTGTATCCAGAAAAACAACATATAAGGTTTTCGAGCTGGTGTCTTCAGAGACGATTTATTGACAGTTCCTACGTAATTTTTCTCACATGTTAATGTAAAACAAAACGTTTAAGCAGTATTGTGTTGTGTTTTGAATATTGTTTACTTAACAGGATGTTAAAAGAGATATCGTCAACACTTACATGATCAAGTTATTATGGTCAAGGAGCTAGCGACAAAATGTTGAAGGAGACTTGCTCCTTAACCAGCTATTCACAGGGAATGAAAACTACCATGTTAAGGACATTAGTATATCCTTTTAATTTTGCAACATCTTGAAAAAATTGGAGAATATCGCAGCAAAACATATAGTGAAATTAAATACTGAATATTCGGATAGATATTTTATATTGATATTTCTAGAAAATACGAAAAATTAGTAACATAATGACACAATCAAAATTTACATCAAGATACAAGAAAATACTAGCAAGGAAAAGAGAAGATCTAAATTGTTGGATTCGGATGCTTCGTAAACATTATTGTCGCGTATGCGCCATCATACACGTTTCATGCCCCGCAGTGCCATATACGTTGATTCCCTTCCACTCACTGTCAATCCGAGCAGAATCGGGATTGAGAGCGTAAGAGGAGTCTAAATGGGGCCCCTGCAGAATCGAGGGTTTTCTTCTTTGTCTTCTCCGAAGAGGACCATGGGAGATACCAACCTCGATCTGCTGACCCACTGCAACACTTACCTTTTCCGTTTGCTATCTGTATTGTTTTCCTTCTATTCTTTCTACTGTCTGTTTCAAGTGGTATCTCCCTCGGCAACCCTCCTCATATGACCATGGTTATTGCGAGGACTTTAAAAATTGTGATATTCGGAACAATGTCGTTGAATACTAAATCAACTGCGACATGGGAACACAGTAGATTGGGGAAGCACGGTCGGAATATCGAATTTGCCACGCTTATCTTACAGCTTAGTTGTAAGCCGTCCCTGATGGTATGTTATAAATAAAGATTGAGGTAAGCAGCCTATTAAAACGTTTCTTGAACCTTTATTTAAAATTCAGGAGGATAAATGCTACTGACGTTATCAACAAATTTCTTGAAATTTAAAGACAACATATCGTAGGAATATCTGAAAACGAATTAAAACGATCTATCAAAGTCCGTGTTACCAGTCCTGATAAATACACGTAAAAAGTTATGTAATTTAACGATAAAGAGGTAAGTATATGTAATGCTTAGATTTAATAAGGTCAAGTGTGGACTTAATTAAGTTTTACTGTGATATTACGATACATTTTAAAGCATACGTGATAATTACTATATGTTACAGTAAAATTGTATTTCTATCTTAATATAAGTGTATTTAAACGTAATCGTTTACTATGAAATAGAAAAGCAATGCTATGCTATAATCTTATGATCATAATATTATAAGTGTAAATAACTATTCACTATAATAAGTAGAGGTAAGGGTTAATACAGCTATACGTAGGTTAGTAAAGGTTATTAAAAATGACTGCTTTACCGTTACAATATGTTTATGTTGGTAACAGGATACGACTAATGTGCCAAATCTCTACTTTTTATAGACTTGTTGTGTAAGTGTTTTTGTCATATGCTTAACTGGGTTTTATTTTATTTCTTCTTATAGATTTGTCTGGAGTCTATGCATAAGTATATGATACAGATCGACGTAGTACATCATAGCAGGGAGGACCACTTGTACAGCTTTACCCTCCCTGGCACCGATTTTATTGCACTTACCGCATACCTCAACGAAAACATCACCAGGCTGAAAATCTCCCATAACCCTTTTGCGAGAGCGTTCAAGAACAAGAAAATATCGTATGTACAAAACTAGTTAAATTGTAAAAGGTAAAGAGTAAGTATCATTCACCAGCGGCAGTATAACTGTTTTATACACAGATCTGTATAATAAGTATTCAATAAGGTGTTTTTTTCAATGTATCATCTTGTACAGATATTACAACTGTGCTTTCACACAGGTAATGCCTATATCAATGATCTACAAACAAGGTCGTTACTTTCGTAATACTTAAACAAAAACTGTCTATTACTGCTGCATCGTTCGTCAATTCTCCTTTATTACTTATGTTTTGCTGTTGCATTACTTGTGCAATACTAACTATTTCTTACGTAGCATGACCTGTTTTACTTGATTATAGTTTTCAGTATAATATTTTACAATTTACAGTTTTGTAATACTCCAGTATTACTTTCGTATTTGTTATAACTTTTGTACTCCCCTGTGTTATTGCTACATCAGTATTATTTTATTGTAGTTTCTCTTTTGAATTATTGTTTCGTTTGTAACAAACCATTTTATATACGTCTGTATATCTTTTGTATTCAGTATGACGTCTACATGACTTCTATCTTAATTTAATATTATTTTTGTATTCAGTACTTACGTACGACTTTTGTTGTACTACTGTAGTACTGCTGTTCAGTTTTACTTTCGTATTCGATTTTCCGTTATTATTATCATTATCAATATATATTTATGTAACGTCTGTATTTTGTGTAATATCAGTTATACCTCTGTTTCATCTTACCTCTGTACAAGTGTTGTATTGGGTATGTTATGTTCTATATTACCTAAAGTATTGATGTTTTACGTTTGTATTACATTGATTCATTCTGTATTACATTGAATTTTGTTCAATTTTGTATTAGTTTTCAATACAGCTGTAAGATCGCACAATGTTACGCGGTGTGCGCACGATATGTGCATCATGTGCGAACAATTAAAATCTGAACGATTATTGATTGTGTGCACGATGGACGAACGTTGTGCGGTAACAATCGTATTTGGTGTAAAATTGAGGAATGGCTCAACAATATAAACGGTGTCGTGTTCAAACTGTATCTTTAAGTATGTGGCTATATTCTAGCCACATCTATTAGCTTTTCTTTCTATTTGAATTTTCATGAATTTAGAAATAGTGTTTTCCGTGTCGTTTTGATTTTCAGAAATTTTGACACAATCCCATATACAGGTAAACACAGCTACTTTGTACAAGTATCTTGATCGCAGTGTCCCTTAACCGGGTCACTTACGTAACTCTTCGAGGTGAGAAAATCCAGGTGAAGGGGAACTTTAGACACAGCCGAATGCAACTGAAAAAATGCTAAACGTCTAGCGGTGTTTTCATAATGGTCATACGGTATCACATATCAGATCTCTGTTGGGCACAGGCCATGGAAAAAACTCATTCATCTAAATGTTTTTTAACCTGTGGTGTTACCTTAGGGCCAAACCATTCTTGACAGTCTTACGGTCATTGTAATACTGCGTGAAACGCATTGTAAAGATGATCATAATCTTAATTTTTGTGATGAGAAATTAATATATACAGTGTACATTATTGCCTATGAGCCGGTTTTTTATCAACCAATTATATCAAATCGCAGTTGTGAGGAGAGAAGCACATAACGGGAAGAACGATTGTTAAATTTCACAGTTGAGTGCGGACGGTGTGCACACGATGTATGTACGATGTGCGCACGCTGTTTTTGGTGCATTGTGCAATCACAACTGTACTTACATATTGCTTCTGTTTTACATAAAGACTCAACTGTATGTATAATGGGTGCCATTGTGTATGATTTAAAACTTAATTAGTCTCTATTTAATATATGAATCGGAAGAATGATTTATATATTTACACTCCAAATCATAGTCAAAGCAATATTGAATTCGTCTTTGGCATCAGAATGGAAGAAACCACGTATTCTCCAAGTCTTTTTAATATTGTAACAAACACAAATTGGCAACCAACATCACAGTTGTGTCAATCATTGGTAAAACACAGACTTACAGTACATATACTTGTCTTTTAATGCATAATTAAAGGTCTTCAATGTTTTTTATACAGGCAAGCCAGGTTTTGTCGTTCGGGCCCGACTCTCACTATAGGAAAGCGGCATGCTTCCAATAAGGTGTTAGTAAAGGCATAATCTACACCTCAGAGTATATGATGGTAGAAGATATGGTTAAATATTTTATTATTTTCGAATTTCGAGACATATATTCCATCATAATATACATATATATTTACATTTGCGCTGCAACCCACTTTATGAAGATTTCGAGCAGAAATGCATTTCATTTGAGTATAAAAGCAAAAATCTCGTGATGTAGCACGTGGTTTACTTATGACGTCATAGATTAAACTTGTTTAATGAGTCTTGTCGCTTCGCTCAGGTTAACATGGAGAACGCCCCTGTGTCAAACGCTTAAATGAATACGGTTAATTATTGGAGCCAATTTCATTTGAATAGGGCTGTCCCGCCAATATCGTTTAAAGGTGCATATACAAAACGCAGTAATGAATTAATACATATATGTTGAACAGCGTTTTTTTAAATGTTCATGCCGTTATGAACGCAAGTCGGTTACATCCATATTTAACATGAAGCCTGCCATGGATGTAACCGATTTGCGTTAATACTGGCATGAAAATTTAAATAATGCCGTTCTATCCCTATCTGCAACCTGAAAATATTACTAAAGTTTTGTTTCTTCATCACCCATGAGACAGCGTGACCTTAATATCTAATAATATTTATCCCTTTCGAATGAAAGGAAATGTGTACCGCTAATATGAAGCACCCATTGATTGCAATATTTATATTTCATATTAAGTTCTACTTCTAACTAACTGTTGTTTCCTAACGCCCTGCTTGGCAATAACTCATTTTGGCTTTAATGTTGAACGTTCGCCCAGGTTGGGAAGGTAATGGATTCTGTCCCGAGGCCAGGACAAACCAAAGTCCTTTAAATTTGTAGTTGCTATTCCCTGCTTAGTGTTCAGCGTTTAGGGAAATGGCAACAACTGGTTCACCCATTGTCAGTTTGATGTGACCGAGCGGAATGCAGTGATGGGTACCTACGACATGGTATTTCAATGATATAGCACTATAAAGTCGGCATCATATTCGCAAGGAGGCAATTACACTAACAAACCCTGTCTCCAGAACACATACACACATGCACTCATTCATAATAAGACATGGAGGCACGTCCTTAAATGACCTCAGCTGTTAATATGACGTTAAACCCTGGTAAGCAACCAACTATGATAGATAATGCCGTTGAGACGTTGTTGTCCATGCCCGGCTCCGGATCAGTATTCAATCTTATTTATAAAGCCCGAAAACTTAGCTCAATGCATGACATGCCACGAACCATTTACAGTACAACCCTTGTTATTAGACTGAATTGACCCTCAGTCAATAACGAATAAATCATGTTTGTATTAATAATATCATAATATATTTTAATCCGGGAGTCATAACTTTTCAACCGTACCAGATACGGTCAAATAATTGAATTTCTTCTGAGTTCGTTCACGTGTCATATTTGTTTTAACTGTTCTCAAAAGATTATGAAACATCCAGCATCAGCCAAAGAATATCGTTGAAATTAGGTCACTTTGATCTTCACCTCCAGACAAATAAGTATAAAATGTTAAGTGATCTTATTTGGTCGTTAGATTTGTTTTGGAAAATTGATAATAACTGCATCACCTATTAAGGGTTCGCAGGTCTTTGGGACGCTTCCCTCTTTATCAAAGGTCAAATAGGTGTGACATGCGTATTGGCTGATGAAAGAAGACATGTTTGTGATGACTAAAATACATTTTAATTGATAATAGCTTTGTTTTGACATGCAAACATTTTTTAGATGACGCTTTGATTTCAATTTAACAACAAGCCATGCACATCCTAAAATTTTGTACTTTATATGGCCTGCAGCTAAATTACTGTCATGTTAAATTAACAAGGATGTGTGTGGAAACGATTGAATATACACACACATGGCTAGCCTGTTAACATTTGCGACACGGAGTGACATTTAGATGAGCATTGTACATGTATGACTTATTGAAATTATTCATGCATGTGCATGCTTTAATGTCCAAGAAATGCCTGTCTACCGATTAACAGTGGCATTATATTTCCAACATGGTAAACGTTGATAACTGTCCTGTTCAAAATACACCATCAAAGTATTCAGTTCATAGATATATATTTTCATTTTGTTGTATTTTTTCTATTTTACATGAAAAAAAATCCAATAAACATGCTCGTTGTATCCAATTGAACAAAATAGTTTTCATCATAATCAAATATTTTGATGCGATGTCAAACATTTTAACTTAACTTAGCAGGCCCTACACATGATCAGCCAGGTAGTACGAAAAAATACAAGAATAGTGGAAGCTCAACACCTTCTCTATATCACCTTTGATATTCAGCGTGTAAAAACACCTCAGTGTAATTCAATATAACTTAGGGTCATGTTTGTCACCATACTGAAGACGTCTCGTTTCGATGTAGTTCGTTATCAACCCAAAGGTCTTTTTCATACGATATAGTTTACGGATACACAAATGATACAAAATCACTAAAACTTTCATCAAATGCCCCTAACAGTTATTTTTCCTTTACAGAGACGAAGATGTCGACATACAAGTAAAGAAGAAGAAACTCCTCCGGAAATGTATATATCCAGTCTTTTGTAATTGTCATCAATCTGTAATTTTTACAATCGTGTAAATCAGAATTGAATTTTTTACATCTCAATATGTCTCTAATAAATATATGCAATATGGCAGATTAATTCCATGATTCGAAGGCTTTATTCAACGTTTCACAATGTAACCGCTACTTTTGTTAAAGTTAGGAATATAAGCTACCTTACACATTATACCCTCAATATTCCTATCTCAAACAAAATTAACGGATGTCATGTGTAAGAAACCTATTAAAATATATAGCTTACGATAATAAAGAAAGCGCAAATATTCTTTGTAAATAACAAGAACGTAAATCAACGCATGTTTCAACATTGCTATGTTTGACACGCAATCAGCAGAACGCAACACGATAACATAGAAAATCTGTTCTCATTTTTGCCTTCAATAATTGCAGATGATTTTTTTATTGGCGTCATTTGTTTTGTAGGAAGTTAAATCGCTCAATGCACATACTTTAATTGTATCAATATATATTATCTATAACTGCTGTATCTTTAAGTTAACATCTGTATTTACACGTATATTTCTTACTTGTCGCATGCATTTTCATCATAAGTCATACATATTGTCATTAAATATGTTTACTAACTTTTGTAGCCAGGGAGACGCCCCACGTGTCTTATGATTCCACCTCTTCTTCTGGCAACAGTATCATGGATGGCTCGATGAATCATTCACTTTCTTCTGCGGGAGGTAATATATTAATGTTATATAGTTTTGGCCTGCTTTTACTGATGAATAAGAAGATTGGTTAATTTATGTAAACCATTTCATACATTTGTTCATTAACACAAATATGAGACGTATTTGCACACTGTCATCAAAATGGTTTTTCATGAAAATGTAAATACTGTTCCTTGCTTTAAATAGAATATAGAATTCTTAAGAACAATTTCAAGATTTTTGTATATCTGAAAGAAAAAGTGTTTATAAAACTTTAAAGATGATATGGATTCCATACATCTGGTAACATTTTTTAATCTGCTAATTGTGTTGTATGATTTACAGACATAATGCGTAGAAAGTTTATGGAGGGAACAACAGGAGGTAATGGATGCTTGCCTATGCTGTGTCTGGTAACCTCGTCCGGACTATACTATCAGTCGCTGCCGTACTATAGACGTCTCACGGGGCCTGCAATCCAGTCAACGCACGCAAACCAATATATGGTTTAAACGGGAATGCGTCTTCTGATATATTGACCAAAGATAGTTGTGTGTTTCATTCATAAGTATTTGGACAAGTCTAATTGTTCTTTATATTCTGGTTGAGTTCGTTTTAAAACTGTCTGTTGTGTCTCTTTTATGTTATAGTCGTCGGGCTTGAAATCAAATCGGTAACTGCAGCAAATGCTGCACAATAAAAAGAGCTTTCCTGCGTTTAATATTATTTTAATCATTGAAAATATTTGGGACCATCTTTACTATAGTAGAGCTATTTTGCCCGGACCTAATCAAATGTCTGTAAAATTTGTAAATTGATTTAAGTTTATCAATGTAGAACAATCAAAAGAATAGTAAAAATTGTTAAAATATATAGAATGTAAATTCTCAGCTTTATTTTATTCTACATATTGTATATGCGTTTATTTTATTTTTAATTGAAAAATATTGCGTTTTAGTCAAGACATTTTTCTTTTTCTCGGTTATTAACTAGTGAACGATTTTCGGCTTAAATTCACTTATATATCATTCATCTGATATAATCAATTGAATAAAAGTTATTTAAATTGCATTCAAAATGTACCATTTTCCCAGTGATAGGTAAATTTGACAGAAAATGCAAGCAAAGCGTTGTACATTTTTCTTCAATTTTCTTCTTAAAAGTTTCATGTGTTGTAATGCACAGCTATCCAAAAACAAACGAATTCCGTCCTTTTCTCGTATTGATGTATTTGAATGCTTTCGTATGTACATTCCGGTATTCATTACAATAGAACAGTGTCCCTGAGAAGAATTCAATTGTTGTTCGATCAGTTATGCACTCCTTACAGAGTCTGTTAAGTGTATTTACGGGGTATGGATATTCTACCCGAGAGTCTCAAAATTGTATTACTAATGCCAACTTAACGATGGAAATTTTTCTCCCATTTCTAAGCCATTTGACATTTGGTAAAGCACTACATAGAAAATGGAAATGCAACAATATCGTAAAATTAAAAAATAAACATATTCACAAACTTAGGTCTGATTTTGAAATAGCAGAAAAAAGTACCATATGTAACGGTATAACTCCTATTCACGAATGTACGTCTTTGAGAAGTTAAACAAATTCTGTATTATATTTGAGGGTTTTCTCATACGTAATTTTGTTGAAAGGGGTTAATGTCATAACAGAAAATGTACAAAAATAATTGAGCTAAAAACTATTGTTTAAATTATGAAAGTGTCACTGCTTCATTTTACACTTTTATCTCAGTAAATCAGTCTATGTTTCATTTTTTATTGAAAACAAATATTCAAGTTCCCATCATTTTTAGAAGATTTAACGAAATATTTCAAAAGTTATGCAAAATATTTTTTTAATATTCAAATATTTGATATTTACATTTTTTAATATCAATGAGAAATGCCATTATCTTTCAAAAAACAGCCGATTAATGGAGGTAATAGTTCTACTGTTTTTGCCATATTGTCTTTTTGTGATATTTTTTTATTTTTCGGGGGTGTCATTTGCCGACCTGATTTTAACTACTTTTGGTGCGCTTTCGATTATTACCTCATAATATAATGTCATTCACTGATAATGATGTCATACAAGATTGCACCCTTGAGGCATTGGACACGTATACGTAGAGGTGGGAGAAAATTGCGACATCAACAACAATTGTAAATATGATTGTATGTGTCATGACAACAGTATGATGTGAATTGTACTACTTGTGAACTTCATAATAAAACATGCAAATGATAAACAGGTTGTTGACTTTTTATTGAAATACATCAAATATTGAGGGTGAGTATGTGTCAACAATGTATCCCGCCTTGAAGGGAACAAATGGGTTATCTTCCTGAATACAAACTACGGGACGTTAGAGACTAATGTGTTTCAACACTTGTGAGATCGTCGATGACTTTCAAATTTCTAGGATTGGATAGGGTATACATGTATAATGACATGTGCAGTTAAAACGCTGGCTTTAGCGGAACACTTGATTTCAAATTGTTGACGGAATTACGGTTGGAGAAGTAAGGCTATTTATATTTTCACTGGGTTCAACTGATACAGGTACATCATTGGTGAAAAACTGAACAACTTGTCACACTGCTCTGTAAAGACCGATAACTGAACAAAAAACGGAAATTTAAGATAAAGTCATCTACAGCAGCAAATATGGACGAGGAAATGTAACAATGAGAGGTAAGCTCGACAATAACTTTGTTTCTGAACATGCTGTTTTCGGAAATGAAATCGGGAAAGTTGTGACACAAAAACAGAAGGATAATAACAATGGAAAGATCACGCGAGGATTGTATATACCATATGAACGTAACACACAGACATGTGCTTGCACCATTAACATTATGTAATAAACACAGTATTTTAAAAATGAATAACACTTTATCATACAGATGTTTCTCATCGGTGATGATACGTGTCAAAATGTTTGAAACGAAACTATTGTGTGTAAGATAGAGTTGCCCAGGGTAAGAGATGGGTGTAGGAAATTTCTTACTTCACAGGAGTGTCCCCCGTTTTAACCGGGTAATATCAGTTTGTCACCCCCTAGGGGGAGACAGCCTCGTGCCGATTAGCACGTGTTCAATTGTGACGTCATTAAAACGCGTCACCGGTAATTGTGACGTTATCAAAAGTGAACGACGATATTTATACCCAACATGTGTTTTTGTTTACACTACTATCGGTGGAATTGTGACTGAAATAATAGAATGGGAGAAAAATAATGATCCCCTACCTTGAGATGTAGGGGTGATTATTTTGGTTGTCTAGCCCTCGGCAAAGCCTCTGGTTATACAACCGAAATACATCACCCCTCAGAGTAGGGGAAGATTCCATTAATCTTACACCCCATTTCACATGACGTGACGTCACAATGGCTCACCAAAGACGTCACTAATTTGGACCCCTCCGATGTTGCAAGGTGGAAAAGGCGACGTGATGAATTGAAAACATTTTTCTGTGCAAACATCGTTCGCAAATATGGGATATGCTAAATCTGGCTGGCTGATTCGTTTTCGTCTGAAAAGCTCAGGGGAAAAATTGATATTTTCAAAATGGTGGCAAGTCCAAACGCATTTTCATGGTTTCTGTGGTTATTCTGGTGGTTGAAATGAGAGAGAAAATACTCTTTTATGCCCAAGGGTGTAGTATAGGGATATTCCACCCTCGGGATTTTCAAATTTGGCAAAACCCTCGGCAAAGTCCCTATCCTACACCCCTGGGCATGAAAGAGTCTTATATTATTTTGATGAATTTCAAAATTAGGAGGACAACTGGTTAACAAGGGGGAATGCGTGGAATGACGTTATAGCCGTTTCCCACAACACTAGCACCAGTTTTTGTACAATGTCAATGTAACACATGAAAGATATGATAATGTCCAACAAAGATAGTGCCAGACTAATTCAACATAATGTTTTGGATGATTTCGATCAGTCGACATTTCTTTCTGGGCGTGTCTGTAGGTCAGGTATCCTTTAACCTCTATATTCTATTCTATAATTGGTGATTATTGTCGAAATGCGATTTCCCAAAACGAATCAAGCTTACATGATAATGATAAGATCTGAACACTGCTGTTCACAATGCGGTAGAGTCGCTGAAATCGTTTTTGGATTCATTGTTTCTTTGACTCATACATGATTGTTTAACAAAACATTTGTTTTTACAAAATTAAAACTTTGTTTTAAATACTGTGACCGGTTAATTTGGTACCTACATCTCATATTTTCTCCTCTCTGTATGCATGAAATGTCCCGATATCTTTTTTTTTTTTTGCTTTCGATCTCTCATAACGTAAGTCATAAGTCCACATATTAATACGATATTCCGCTTCATATTTGAGAAGGCTGCGACAAACTCATATCTGCTCGAGTTTATACATGTTGGCATCTGTTTTTTCATACCAAATTCGAGTTTTTGTCCTTTTTGGATTTTTTTGCCTAGCCGCCTGATGCATAGAATTTACTTTAAGAAGCCATACACGCCATGTTGTACCCACGTCATGGTGTAACAATTATTTTATCAATCTTTACAACAGTGTGCCAGTTCGATTACATATATATACTTTAGCAATGAACCCACCTTCACTATTACCTGACAGAACGCACTAGATATAAGAACCAAAGTTCATTAAATATGAACAAGAATACACTAGCATTTAGCCAGAGTCCACTATTGCAAGTTTTACTATTCTAGCAAAGAACCCGACTTAACTAGCATAATGTGTTCACAATGAACCAGATTGTACAAAGATACCTAGTACACTGGGAATGGACTAAAGTGCATTACCATTAGACCAGGGAAGTGCTGTGTACGTGGTAACAACAATTGATGTTGAACTTGAAAATCACGAAGGTACTGGTGCCGTGGGCGCGTTGACGTACACGTTATAAACACAAATATTGTACCAGAAAATGTCAAATGTCAAGTGAAGGACAACCTAGCAAGTGGTTTTTGATTATACGTCATTTGAGATAAGGACATCATTAGTTTATTATTGTAAACATGATACCAGATCATAAACAACAATTTATAACATCGTCTTCTTTGGTGTCATTAAAACTGTCAACATATTCTGGTAATGGTCGATTACCGCCGTACCATTCCGTAACACTGTCGTATAATAGCTGATGCTCCAGCGATTATGTGAAATAATTTAAGACTGATACGAAAAACTCACGGCTTAAGCCATTTGAAATAAATTCATAGAGATATTTTCGGTGCTAACATTATGACAAAAATATCTTATCTAGGTCTTACATGTTATCACTGCAACAAAGTATTAAAAACCGGAAGTTAAACATTCTAATTCAAAACATGCTCTTCATATCAACAACATTTTTATTTTCATTTTCCTTTGTTTTGATATTTTTCTTTTTTAATTAGTTTTTTTAGTCTTTTTTTAGGGGGGTGGGGGGGTGCGATGCGTGATATTTTCAGTTTGTCATTCTGTCTCCTCAGTTTCTGCTGCTTTCTTTCCATTATGCTAGTTTTCATCCCTGACATATGTTATACGTGTATTGTTCTGCTGATATGTTATGTAAGCATAAGTACATTCCTTTATCTTTGTACGGTATATCAAGTTAAGTCGGGATGTTTTGAGGGTAGGGCGGTCACGTCGGCCATCTCGCTATTTTAGCAAATGAAATAGAACACAGATAGTTTGCACAGTGTTATAAATTGATGCAAAAGCATTACATTTGTGACCCAAATCGATTACTTTAGTTATGGTAGAAAACAAAAGATTTCACAATCGGCACTCCTACATGTTTATTTCTAAAAGTTTTCATATTACGGAATCTGTCGCGTTTTTGAGTATATGTGTGCTGTTTAAGATATATGTGTATTCATCACTGTGAAAAACTATGTGCATACTGCAGTGGTTAAAATAATTAGATCGAAGACCTGTTTAAATCATCCGTTTTGGTAATGGCTAGTCAAAACTAGAGATTATAAAGCAGTTTTCGATCAGTCAAATTGGGTTAGAAACTTAAAGGGCAATCTTCAGACGTTGTTGTAAGTCTCGCGCATTAATATACCAAAATATCCACGTTATAGTTATGCCGGATACGTTGCTGCAAAATTCGTAATGCCCAGTACTGCTCTCTATACACGGTTGAGAGTTTCAGTGGAACAATTAAAGACCTTCAGTCCTTTTCAACCCGACCAGGTTCAGAGAAAGAATGGGCCTTCTGTGTCCCACTGCATCATCGTAAGAGGCGACGTATGTGAGGCCACCCTGCAGAGTCGAGGATGGTTTCTTTCTTGTCTTCTATTTAAGGGAAGAAATCAAGAATAGACATACTGCATGTGTATCGTAAAAGGCGACTTATGTGAGGCCCCTGCAGAACATTGGTTATCTCCCGTGTGTTTGGGAGGGTGTATGACAGAGACTAAAATTGATCTGCTGCCCCAATTGCCACACTTGGCATCTTTTTCGTTTGCTAACTTAAATGTATTCTTTCATTCTTTTCTATTTAGTTTCTGTTTGTGGCGGTGTCTCCCTAGGCACCCATCCTCAAACGACCCTGGCGGTTGCGAGGATGTTAAACAATCAAACAAAAATCAGTACTTTTTATCACACTTATATTTCTACATAATATTGACATAAATAGAAAAATGGCGATAGGAAAACAGGATAATCACAACACAATAGTCTCACTAAAGCGCCAATAGCAATAGTCTCACCAAAGCGCCAATTAAAACAATTCAAAATCTATTTTTTAAATGGCTTGACAAAGTCGGTTAAGAAAATACCGCACTGTAACATCGTACAACGTTAAAAAAGTCTAGACATAATAAGGGCTTGTTTTCTTGATTTAGAGTTTTAAAAAAAATGTTAAATGGCATGTCTTATTTATTTCCTATTGCTAATAACCACGCTTCGTTTGTCGGCAACCTCCTACTTTGTGAGAAAGGATTTAAAGAATGACTTTCGCATAACAATTAGATAAATATACCAAACATTTCTAGTGGTATGGAGCTGTTGACATTGATACAGCTAAACATAAAATTAATTTGAATAAATGTAAACGGTGCGGTGAAGACGTGAAATTGGAATAAAGGGGAGTAGAAATAGGGCGGTAACAAATGACAGAGAAAGGATGTAAGAGGATGAGAAGAGAGAGGAAAAATATGTTATAGAGAAGATACGAGGAGAGAAAACAAAATTGAGATTATAGAATAGAAGAAATGTTAGAGGGTAGGAAAGAGGAGAGTAGAATGGTAAAGTGGAATGGTAAAGTAGAATGGTAAAGTGAGATGGTAAAAAGGGAAGGAGATGGGACACACTGTGTTGATCTGATATATATTCTTATTTTTTATATTTTTATAATAATAATAATAATAATTCGGGGTTCGTATATACCGCTTTATCACAAACTAGTTCGAAGGTCGTCTCAAAGCGGTTCATAAATTAATATTCGTGGTTATAGAGCCTTTGCAACCAGCCAATATCTTTCCCAACTCGCTTGGGAGCATACAGCCGGAGCTGCCATTTCGGCGCTAGCAGCTAGCATTCAACAACTCTAGCACTGTCCATCCACGAACTCGTTTACAGCTGAGTAGACTGGAACAAGCGGAGTAACATATGCTGATCAAAGATGCAACACAGTGCCGTGCCGTGACTCGAACCCGCAACCCTTCGGTCACAAGCCCGGCGTCCTACCACTAGACTATCGTGCTTCCCTTCGGTCACAAGCCCGGCGTCCTACCACTAGACTATCGTGCCTCCCTTCGGTCACAAGCCCGGCGTCCTAACACTAGACTACCTTGCCTGCTGGTAAACCTTCAAGATGGCAGCATCCAGTTTAATTAATTTTGACACCAAAAAGGCAAAAACAAAATGTTTCCTAAAGTACTTAAAGCATTCGTCATTCTAATTATTCCGTAGACTTAAGGCACTGACAAAAAGCTTTCTAAAAGATGGTTCAGTCACGATATAGAAACTTTTAACTATTAATAAGTTATATTCAAACACTCTTATTAAAATTCGGAACTTACTAATGATATTTGAATTTAATGATCTTGTACATCAGTTTTTAAAATGGTACATAGCGAGGTAAATGTAATCAATATAATAAGGCATTAGGTCTTTTATCTTATACTAATAGTTCACTGGACTTGACTGAAACATGTCAATCTCTTCAATAACCAAAATGAATGGAATGAAATGACATTATTTGAAGTTCATTTAAGTATCTAATTCATGCGGAGCTTAATTTCCCTTTACTTGCTGTTGAGAAGGATACCAACCTCAAATCAAAATTGATTTTGGCATCCATAACTTATATAATGAAAGGTTAGGTAACCTAGATCGATACATGAACTTTAGAAGGTGCGTCGTTTTATAACGTCATTTGCCGTTATAAATGTGCTTAACGTGTTGTAAACATTGAAAACTAACGTGTAATAATGTTTGTTACGTGTAGCTTCTTTATAGCGACATAAAGTGTGATAAATCGACACTTTTTATATAGTTCATATACGATCACAAGGCATTCGGTTTTTGTGATATAGGTATTAATATGTTGGCGTCGTCGTCGGTTGTGTCGTCCTGAACAAGGATTCCGTGCGATAACTTCAGTTCCATTTGGTTGATTGAAAACAAAATTCATACAGTGCTATCTTACTAGAAGTGCTTGCTTGGGATTGCTTTTCATGTCAAAGGTCAAGAGCGTTACTATAAATAGAAAAAAAGTTTCCGTGCGATAACTTGGGTTTCTTATAATTAAAGTCGATGGAGCTCAGATTTCATACAGTGCATTCTTACCAATAGTGCTTGCCTGGGATTGATTTTCAGGTTCTAAGGTAAAGGTCGCCGTTACTATCAAAAAATCTCTTTCCGTGTGATAACATGAGTTTCTTTAAGTCGATCGAGCTCAAACTTCATACATTGCTTTCTTACAAATAGTGTTTATTAAGGTTTGCTTTTCATATCCAAAGGTCAAAGGTCAATGTCGCAGTTACTATTAATATAAAAACTGTTTCCGTGCGATAAGTCAAGTTTCTTTAGATTTCAGACTTCATACTGTGCTTCCTTAGATTCTATCTTCATAATCTCACAAGTGTTGCATGCGCAGGCGACACATCCACTTTTATGGATTTTTTGTACATTTATACACCGAGAAAATATGTTCCACAGATATTTTTTGTATTTTTGTGCATTCCTGTAGCGGCAATCATCTTGTTTTGAGGCCGGTATGCCTCTCCATAGCTAGTAAAATATTGGTTTCTGTGGTTTCTTTGTGTTGAACGTCCCAGGCTTGAGGTTGGGGAAAACATCAATTCCCGGAGAAAAACCACCGACCTACGGCAAGTACCTGGCGACTTCCCCTTGCAGGTCTCAACCCGCAACTCAGTGATTGGGAGCTAGTGGTATCAGAATGTCAGACGCATTGACCGCGGCCCTGCTAGTAAAAGAGAAATTAAGCCCCGTCTCATGACCTTGGTATATAAATAAACTTAAGATAATGTCATTTTGTAGAATTCGATTGAGCTGCAAAAAAGATTAACATGTTTTAAGTCCAGTGAACTATTTTTATGACGACGTCAGCCTTTATGGCTTATAAATTAGTACGTTAACTTCACTATGGATCGGTTTAATAGCTAATGTACAAGTCAATACATTCAAATTGCAAATATGAATTGAACTTGTTACTAAAATTCTTTCTACATTTTGAATGACTAGCATCTTCAAGGAATTTGGTAAAATTTCACGAATAAGATTTAGTGCTTCCAACATAATTAAAAAGGGCATAGAGATTTGCTTTGAAACGGACAGTTTATGGCCCGGGAGGGATGCTCAGAAGAGAAATTATCGTGTTACAAGTTCCATTCCTTATATGTTTCGTGTTAATGTGTTCCTTGCTTAAGGATTGTTTGTTTGTTGTTGGTTTCTTTCAATAATTTTTCATATTTGTTCAGAAAAGATGGCTTAACCAGGTGAATGTATCTTTCCATCCACTACACTAATGAGGAAACGATGCACGATCCTAAATGGCTGTGTGTCATGTCAAGTTTCTAATCGCTTGATTCTGTATTCAACATTCTGTTTCACCTAAATCATCGAGAATGCATGACCATTTGAAATAAATGTAACAAATTATTGGTCTCGGGATATAAAATTATAATCAAATACAAAATGAATATCACAGGCAGCGATTTTAATATAGGCAAATTACTCAACAATTAAAGGAGAGAAACACAGTATGATTCAGACATTCTACAGCAGCAAACAGATGTCATCCGTTTGACAAATAAATTATATCATATAAACTGCCATACTTCTCTTGTCGGTATTGCTTAAGTTGTGTCTCCCTTAAAAGATTTTGATTCGACAATTTTCCAAAAGTAATTGCCCTTTGTTCATTTCAGTATTTCAATTTTGTCCGGAATTCTCTTCCTACATTTTTCGACCGATATCTTTGAAACTTGGTATACATTATAATCATGATATTAAGTTGTGTCTCCCTTTAAAGAATTTTGATTGGACGATTTTTGCAAAATTTATTGCCTTTTGTTCATTTCAGTATTTGATTTCTTGTCCAAAGATTTTCTCCAATATTTTTTATAAGTTGTAATTCTTATATCGAAATCCTATTTCAAATATTATTTCTTGCTTTATATTATACTGTAAATCCAAAAATAAATGAAATAACGTTTACATTAAAGCAGGAAACCATTTAACTATTCTGTATTAAACGATTCCCTGTGGCTGGTTCTCTTTCAGGAATAAAATATGGGCTCTGTACTAAGGGTCTGGAACATTTTCTTTTTAAAGAAGGTCAGAATATTTTTTTATTTTTTTCAAAAATAAAATTTACAAATAAAAAGCATATTATATTATGGACTATTGCGTGACAGAAAACAATAATGTAAAACGTTCACAGTTACAAACCTTCATGATATGGAAAAGGCAGATAGAAGAATAGCCCTGGTAGTTCAATTTGAAGGAGAAATGCGAGTGTGCACTTTCTACATATCAAAATTTACTTACAATGCTGTCTCTTGATTTCCTGTGTACAGTCATCTAGTTTACTTCCCCTTTGGGATTGGTACAATAGAAATGTGCAACCTACCGGTGATTCCGGGATATATCTGAAACTTCAATAATAAAGTTTTAAAAAAGACTACCTGGTATATTCGTTTATAAAAAATATATAGCTATTAAAGCACAGGTGCCTTGAAGTTACCAATATTTGGTTTTGCTTAGTTGAGAATTGGAATCTGATCAGTATGCGAGGCTATGTATGACTAGTCTTTAAGTATGATAGGTCATTAGCAAATCTGATATCTATCATTTCAAATTGCCAATTTATTGATCAATTAAAATATCACCGTATTTTATTGATTAACGATGAAGGCATTTCGAATTTTTTAGTTTCGAACGTGCCGCGTAGGTATTAATCGAACTTCTTTCAGTCGATTAACACTGTTTAAAACGGCAGCTGTAAAATGTATTAATTATTATTATCGGTAAATGGCTGGAATATGTATTTTGTATATAATTTTTTAATTGGTGATATCATGGCAAGACTGCAGCGGTAACACAAAGTCAATAAAACACCAATGTATTGGGGCTTGAGCTGACATAACTACCTTTTATTGCATAGCGCTTTGTTTGGCAACACCTCACTTTTGGCTTGAAGGTTCTGTCTAATTATAATCAAGTAACAATGCTGGGTGACATAATGTCAAGTCTACATATTTAAACGCTCCAGAAGCTGGGTGTAAAAATTTTGGAGATTTATCATTAAAAAAGCAGAGATCTTTTTGAATGATCAAAGTTTTGTTTTTTCTCCCTCTTTCATTAGGATCCGGTGAACCCAAAAGGGTGTTGTGATCATTGAAGTCACAAAATAGAATGAAAGGAGAAGGGAGCTGTAAAAGAAGACCGTCAAGATCGGTATTCGAAAAGTTTCAACTTGGTGGGAGATATATAGAACATATGGTTTGTGTTCTGTGGAGAGTTACACTTACAGCACCGGCCTGTTATTAGCGTTTAGCTGTATAGCTCTGTGAGGAGAATAATTATCTATCGACCAATATAGCAGCCCACCAGTTGCCTTTTTGCCATCGGGGCCAAAAACATTAAAAAATGAGTATTTCTTGAAGTTTACATTAGTTTCGGTTTTAATGATCGTTTCCTAAAGACAGAATGCTGAAAGATCGAAGAATTTCATCTACTTTGGGTTGAAGGCCTCCTCTACAGTTCTATTAAATGATTGTGTTTATCATTATTGAAAAAAAGAAGGTACCGTGCACATTAGGTTATAAAAAGCACGAAAAGATGCCAGGGGAAACGTAGACTACATATCAAATTTGGAATGGCCACTCTAAGGTTCCTCCAGTAATTTCTCTGAAATAGCGATGACAAGTATTAACTGTTAATATAAAAAAAATAGCCACCAGTCAGCCATTTTGCTTTTCCAATCAGTCTAAAAAGTAAAGGTAACTGCTTTTAGTCCGACAGATTGGTGAATAATGGGGGATCTTTAGTAGAAGCATGAAACTTAGCATGAATGAAGGAAGTGGTGTACTGATCAATTTTGGATATGGGGCCAAGCAGATTTTTTCCAAGATGGCCGCCAAATCCAAGATGGCCGCCATTTTTGATATTTTAGTAATACATGTGGTATTACATCGTTATTGTAAATGATATAGGTTCAAAAGTGAAATCTACAACATCAGGCATTAATTTAAATATCTTCCCACGATTTTGTACATTATTGATGCCATTTTATTTAAATGACAGCTTTTTTTCTTTATTATCACCACCATATTTATATAATATATATTTATATATTTCATATATTTATGTATTCTTTCCAAAACCATGAATTAAAAATGTTTTTCAGCAAGAAGCAGAAGATAAACCAAAAGAAGAACAAAAAATTCAGGTAACAATGATTTTTGTATGAAAAACACAATTTTTTGTGTAGGAATAAAATTACGGGTGTTTTCTTTCATGCGACACAATAATGAAAACAATGGATGGTTGCACCTACTAATCTTCATCATTGGAAGTCAACTAAAGTGAGGAATGGTGATAAAATGTCTCATTATATCAATCCTGCAATCAAATATTCAAATATAAAGATATATCATTCAAATATATTCACATAATGAGCAAAACAGAAAAAAGTCTGTTTGAAACTATATGATCAAGGTCGTTGATAGTCAAACCTGTGAATTTTAATCAACATTAGTACAATTCTTGTGTTATCAATTGTGATATGCATACATAATAAGTTGTATTGGCATACACTTACATTCAACATTATAAAAATATTAACTGTTTGAATTTCCCTGGTTTGCAACTTTTTTTCTTTTGACCGGTGTTATAGTAAATTCTTAACCAAAGAAATTGTTCCGGCATTAGATATTTTTGCAATTTTGTTTTTTCTTACTTTTAGGAATGAACATAGCTTTTTGGTTTGTTCTTTTGGGCCATTTATGGAGCGAAAATTACAAAATGATGAGTAAGTAATTTGTGGTCATCAATTCTAACAAGCCAGGAAAGGCACCCAAATCAGTTTTACTGTCGAGAGAGAATTATATCGACTGGGATAAATGTTGTTTGTGTCAGCAAACAAAAGTTGATCCGCTTCAATGTTCAACTGAAACCAAGCGAAAGGACATCAAAACAGGTTCTGGATATAAGTCATTAGCTGAACAGTTACAGGAATTTAACAAACTAGATGGTTTGCCAGAAAATGTGAATTTTCTGAAACTGGCAGAGGGACATGGAATAGAAAGAAATTTTAATATACATAATGCAAAATATCGTAAGAAGTGCAGAGACCAATTCAATAGTACCAAGCTACATAGAATGCGACACGCAACACTTTTAATACAAGATACATGGACACTTGGAAAACTCAGTTCAGGAGATATGATAGCGCAATATGCCATGTATCATTTACACTGCCGGACTGCTTTCTACAGGAAAGTTGATAAAGCGAACACCAGTACAAGCACCGACAGAAGAGAAAAAAGACTCCAAGGCATCGCCCTGGCAGAACTTGTTTCTTTCATAGAGGAAGTCAGAGGCAACAGCCCTGACAGTGCCCCGGTTTTCAAGTTATCCGACCTTGCTTCTATGTATGCTTCACGTTTCGACCAACTTGGGTGTAATATAACCAGCCGTCTTCATACTACTGATCTGAAGAAGAGGATCCTGGAACAATTTCCTTGTTTGCAAGCCCACAAGCACGGTCGCGAGGTGTTGTTGGTATTCAAAGAAGATATTGGAGATGCACTTAAGATAGCATGTGGGAATGATTATGATGAAGAGGCCATACATCTATCAAAAGCTGCGAACATCGTTCGAAGAGATATAATGGAACATGAGAAATATACTTTTAAAGGGGAGTTTGAAGAGCAATGTCAGGAAAAAGCAGTACCTCAGTCCCTCTTGACATTAGTTTCAATGATACTTGGAGGCCCCAATATTAAATACCAGACGAGTAACATGGTTACTTAAGCTTCCCTGACCATTGCCCAGCTTTTGTTCTATAAACTTTCAGTTCGTCGCCGTCTTCCACTCCAAAGAAAGAGAACCCCCATTACCAGTGTACATCGGTCTTAAGCTACACGCTGAAACGCTTAAGAGGGGATTAATTGACAGGCTATTCAGGATGGGCATGTCAGTATCCTATGAAAGAGTTCTTGAATTATCAACAGATATCGGAAATGCTGTGTGTGCCAGATTTGAAGCAGAAGAACTTGTGTGTCCACCCAAGCTTCGGAAAGAGCTTTTTACTACTGGAGCGGTTGACAACATCGACCACAATCCGAGTTCAACTACAGCTCGTGGTTCTTTACACGGAACCGGCATCTCTCTGTTTTAACACCCTTCGCCACATTTTGTTTGGCAAAAACGAGAAGTGGTAGTGATTTCAGAGACACAGGTCAGAAAAACTATACGACCCCTTCCAGACGTCTACACCAGTGTTCCACCAATAGTACTTCGGGAGACAGAGCCTAAGATACCGGGAACTCAGGGTTTGGTTACCCCTACTGGAGACACAATGCCTGGTGCCATGCAAGGACAGTACAGGTAGGTTTATACAAATGTACAGTTTACCTTTTTGTATTTTCACATCTACAATTTCATATTGACATGTTTTTAAAAAGTTTGTCATTCATAATTTAAATTATTAGAAATACGAATATAAAAAGTATTCATTTACAAAACCAATGACTCTCTTGAAATTTTAATGATGAAACATCTTGAATTGTATTATTAAACATTGTTTGCTGTTAAGGAGAAAAACTGAGTCATGAATATGAATTTTCATATGTGGTTTACAGGCGTTTCTTTCGTTATATATTTTTAGTTGGCTGAACCATGTGAAGGATGTTATTTTGGATGCGGATGACAGTGATAGTGAACAGGACATGTACATATCATGGGCTGCATTCCGTGCAGATGCATGCCAACAGTCGCCATATAGCCGTCAAACAGCGATATATCTGCATTATTGCCCCTATTCGATGAGTCATCCAAATCACCTGCTATGATTAAGCATGCCATGAGTATTGTACAGAAAAATGTAGACTTTCTTTACCCCGGACAAACTCCTGTCATTGCTTTTGATCTGCCTCTGTTTACACTGGCAAAGAAAATGCAATGGATTTATCCTCTTACACACGGAGAGGACAAATGTGTGGTCATGTTTGGAGGGCTTCATATTGAGCTTGCAGCTTTGAAGACTATTGGAGATTGGCTGGAGGAGAGTGGATGGACCGAGGCATTGACAGAAGCTGGAATAGCATCCCCTGGTACTGCAGACTCTTTCTTAAAGGCAACACACATATCCAGAACGCGCCATGCCCACCAGGTAACAGCAAGCAGTCTCCACTTCCTGATGCAAAAGGCATTTACTGAGTACACAGAAAGGTGTGGCGAAGAACAGTTAACCTTTGAGAATTGGAGAGCAAAACGAAGTGCTGAAAGTCCAACATTCCAATACTGGGTAAAAACACTGGAGTTTGAGTTGAACATTCTTACATTTGTAGAATCATTACGAACAGGAAACTTTAAGCTGTTTAAAGACGTCCTTATGAAGATTATTCCGGGTTTTTTTGCATTAGATCACACATATTATGCACGATGGCTTCCTGTCCATATTCGTGACATGGTATCTCTCAGAGTCAAACACCCAGCAGTTAAAACAGAATTCCAGAATGGCAAATTTGTTGTACGGAAATTCCCCAGAGCTTTGTCGGCAATACCGATAGATCAGGCTCACAAACATTACAATAAATGCGTAAAAAGTGATGGTGGTGCTGTAGGTCTCACAGAAAACACATCAGAATTGCTGCGTTGGATGGTATCAGGACCCGAGATAACCAGAGTCATTCAAGACTTTGAGACGTCACAGGAATTGATGCAGCAGTAGCGAAATCCGGATTCCCATACTCAGCATCACGAACAGACAAGACACACGCAGTCCACATTTCAGAACCAAGTAACAGCACTCGTTGATGTAATGGGCAGAATGGGAAACCCATTTATTGAGGAAAGTTCGGACTTTGTCATCTTGAATAGCAGAAACATTGCAGATGTACAAGTAGCAACAACAGTACGTTACATTGACCGGATTGGGCTGAAACAGTTTGAGGAGTTTGTAGCAAATAGGTTGATCCAAAAAACTGAATCTGTCTTTGCAACTCTGAAGAGAAACAAGCTGCAATTATTAAGATGCCCACCAGCACGGGAAGTAAATAAGGAAAAATTACACATTATTATCTGAGGAAAAGCTGCTCCCTATTCTCACAATCTATGTGTCCTGTCAGGTACATGGGTGTGACCTCGACGAATTCTTTCGCCATGAAAACCAGGCTTATCCACCTGCTCTGTCACATGTTGGTACCATGAGGTCGGGCACAAAATCAACTTTGCTAACATGTCTGGAAACCCATTGTAACACACAGGATAGTACACCCAATGTTGATGCCAGGTTGTTCAATGGAGCGGCTATTGTGAACATTCTAAAACCAGGTGAAGCGACAACGTTCCAAGAATATTCAGAAGTTTTTGTGAAGTACATAAAAGGGCAACTGGAAAACGTAACGAGAATTGACATTGTATGGGACAATTGATGACAACAAAACTGAGCTATTTCGATACCTCGCACAACAGTTGGTAAAAAAAAGGTGCGGCGGCAAAGTTGTCATCACCACGTGCGACGAAGTTGCGCTGTCATCATCTGAGTGCATTTGTCGGCGCTTTGCCCGTGCACACAAGAGGAAGCTGACACTCGTCTGATGCTCCATGCAACAGACTGTGTCATTGAAGGACATACTCGACTTCTCATCAGGACCGTTGATACTGACGTAGTTACAATAGCCGTTCCTATGTGTGACAAGATGCCGCAAATACCACAAATCTGGATAGCTTTTGGGGTTTATTTATATAAAGGGAAATATGCAAATTTGAGTCCTTTTTAAGATAAAGCAATACCAGATAATACTTGTCTAAACCACAAGTATGCCTGTCGGCCATTTCATTTTTTCCGATCAGTCTCAAAAGGAAACATGCACGCAAAGATAAAACGTGAAACTTTCATATAACAAGAGGCCCAGAGGGCCTGTATCATAAACCAACCATGAACAATTATTCTTATTACATATGAAAATTGTTTTTAAATATGGGCTCTGTCTCTGAGCAAAACTTGTCCCTCATTAGGACCCTTCTTTCTGCCCCTAGGCCCCGCCCCTCTGTACCAATATGGGCCACACCCTCCGCTTATATAAAATTTAGTCCCCTTTGCCCAAGGATGATCCAGGTCAAATTTTGATAAATGCCTTCAATAATACAGAAGAAGGATATTTAAGAATCCCCTTTACCCAAGTTTGCCCCTGACAAATATTTGTTAAAATCCCTCCGACAATACATAGATAGAAGGATTTTGAAGACTTAAACTTCAAATTTCCCTATTTGGCCCCGCCCCTCAGCACCCAGAGGGGCCTCACCCTCCGTTTATACAAAATTTAGTTCCCCCTGTCGAAGGATGCTCCAGGCCAAATTTAGTCCATAAAGCTGTTCAGGACAAGTAGCATTTCAAAGGAACAGTTGACGGACGTACGACAGACGCTGCGGTATGCCATAAGCTCGACATGGTCATTCGGTCTAGTTGAGCTAACAATTAAGAAAGATCCTTCTATCACTTTCTGAGAAAAAGCGACAGCAAGAGCTGTTAAAGGACAGACTACAGATGAGAGAGAAATAAATAGCCAAACCAATCAGATGGCTGGCTTAAAAGGTGAATTACCAGTAGTAGAGGTGAGAGAAAACTTAGAGGCGAGGCATGTGTAAATATCATTTTACCAGCAAAGTGTTATCCTTTTAATTATCAACTTGCTGAATCCCGTGCGTCATGTTTCCGGTAGTGTCAAAACTATCACCTATATTGATATCTAAGAGTGTCTTCGTCAGTAACAACGCATATTGGAAAAGTAGATAAATCTGTAAGAAGCTCTCTTTGAGGAGGTCTACCATTAGTCTCTAAAACGCGACATGGATGAGGTAAGTGTATTAACTCTTTACGTTTATTGGAATTTTATGTATCTCGGCCCAATTATTTTAACTTGCAATTTAATATGACTCGCATTAGTCCCTGCAGGTGGGGCGTACGAATTGTACCTGCTTTTTTGATAAATTTTGATATTGAACGTGAGGAAGGCAAGTAAGTTTATTGTCAAAATATAGGAAAAACATTTTGTTTCCTCAACCGTTTCTATACCAGCAAGTGTAATTTTATACCATCGAGTGTAATTTTATACCATCGAGTGTCATTCTATACCGTCGAGTGTCAAATGCGTTTCGTCGTGATATTTTCTAAATTGACAAAAGTGCATATAGAATGTTTTTATATTTTGAAAATTTAAACCCTTTTGGATACAGATTAGGAAGTCGTCTACAAAGGACCATTAGACATCTTGTTGCTGACATGTTTGACATGTTCAATATTGGGGACTCATCACACATACAGGAACATTAGACCTCTTGTTGCTGACATGTTTGACATACAGGACCATTAGACCTCTTGTTCCTGACATGTACCTCTGAACGCATGGTACAATACGTTTGACAATGTTGTCAAATTTTAAACTAAAAAAGGCTGTTTTGAGGTACCTAATGTCCTGTTAGGTTATGTATGTATAGGTTGTTCCAATGTTAACTCTCAATCGTCTGTTGGTGATGAAATTTGATATGAATGTTGGTAGATTTCCTTGCACACCAGATACGTGGAGATCTTTCAGCAGAATGCCGTTGTTTTCGCATTTCTATATCTTTATTCTTCCTATCTCCTTCCTCGGAAAACATTTAGAAAGTTTTTGGTTGGATACTGTTGTAGCTTGCTGTTGTGTCCACCTCTTGCTTGGTAACCTTTCGGGATTGGAAGTGCTGGGGATGAATCACTGCTCATCAGTAAAGAGTCTTCAACTATTCCTTCCTCATCGAAGCATTATACTCTCTCTCTGTTTCATTTTCCCTTACAATAATACATTATTATATTGTCAGAGTATAACGTCATTTGATTTTAATAAATTATATTGCTACTCTTTTCAGCCACTCGACCTTTGTTTACGAACCAGTCAAGTGAGGGATGTTTCGAAAAAGGCTTTCCATGACTTTAAACGGGACGAACAATCGTTGAGTGTTAATACAGCCCCGAGATATGAGATAGAAGATAACGAGAAAATGGTTCAGCGTTGGCTACACCACATGCCGGCAGATAGGATGATATCAACCGAGTACAGTCCTTATCTTCAGACGAACCAGGGTTCTACAAGCAGCAGGATCTCCTTTGATCCAAATATGTCCAGCGACGCCTCCAAGATCCCGGGTTCTGCAAGCAGCAGGATATCCTTCGATCCGAACATGTCCAGCGACGCCTCCAAAACAAACATTAATGTGAAGCTTCACAACAAAGAGCTGTGGCGGAGCTTCAGCCAGGAAGGAACGGAAATGATCATCAATAGATCTGGGAGGTATGCTCATTTCTTAACGAATCTATCTAAGCGGTATTGTTAAGTTGAAATGCAATAATTGACTGGTTTCTGTGATATAATGTGTGTTGTGTATATGGTCATTAGTGATCTAAATTCGGATAAGACCTGTGTGCGATGGTCAAAGGTGCAAATCTCCTCTAATTGATTCAGGCTCTCCCTCCCTCCAACTAGAAAAAAAATAAAACCGGTCTGGTGTGGTATGGGGCAATATAAGAGTGTAATTAAGCTTTTAATTTAATAAAATAATTGTTATTGATTTTGTTTGTTACATTTTGGCATGTTTTACCAATAAAAGAGTTGAAACAGTGTCATTCAAAATACTGAAAAGCTGAACCTTTTGATACAGTCATTGACATCAGCTTTAAACAGATATTTTCATTGTGATAAAACAATATTTCACTAGTGATGAAGGGAATTGTTTTCATTAAATCACCAAATAATGGGTTTTTTTAAAAAGAGGAAAGAACAATATCAGCAATCTAATGCAACCAATATAATTTCATCTACAATAAGGTAAACAAATAAACTAAACATAATTCAGAGTCCCAAGTGGCTACTTTTAGTTGCCGTGGCAACAAGAGTTAAGCATTGGCGACTTAACGTTTTCTTAGGTAGCAGTGTACAGTAGCGTACGGTGGCCATGGGTGATATTTTTGTACAATGAATAACCCCTGTAATATAAAAAAGCACTAAATTTGGCATATACATGATGAAGTGGACTATGTGGGCTTCACATTTAAAAAAAAAAATCGAATTCGGTTTGAGACTAAATTTTTGGCCATTTACATATGTGTCTACAAAACAAAAGCTAGCTTTTTTAATGTAGTGTATTTTTGTACTCAGCACCTGTGTAAATATTATGAAAACTCCAGATGAACGACCTATGCTAAAACGTGAATATTTCCGTTTCCGAGCACTATGTAACGGCACAATGACCCTCAGCATCATGACCTTTAAACTGAATTAATTCAAAAATGAATTTTATAAATACTGTAATTAGTAAGAAATTCCTCCACTAAACTTAATATATTGAAGACAATAGTAGCTGCACCAAAACTTGAATTGATTCATGTAGGTTTACTTTGAAAGAATAGTGGAAAGAGTGTTGTCTAATGAGAGGCGGCATGTTTTTTTCACATAAACAAATCTAAGTTTGATTGGTTATTGGTCAAGTCAAACAACACTAAATATCTTCTTTCATAAAAAGGAATTCATCTAACGTAAATTAAAACGTTAAAATGCTTACAGCATGCAAAACAGAACATTTAATTTCGGATTTTATAACTGATTTTCTTTTCCTGGGACTCCTATTCACCTGGTACACGCGTAAGTTCCTATTTCTCAGGTACGGATTATCGAATCTTAGGATGAAGGCTCTTACCTCATGTCCCCTTCTCCCTTCTGCGTGGCTCACGCATGGGCAGAAGACAGCGCCTCCTGGTCAGCTTTTAGCGCTGATAAGGTCGTCAATTTTATCGCCAGTTACGTTAATGAATACTGACGAGTTGTTGGGCGTTAAACACGTCACTAGACTCACCAAATGACTGTTGCTTCGTTATGGAAGTCAGCACTCTGGTTGCTATGCGGTACTATTTACGAGGATGTGTTTTTTGTTTATTTGTTTTGTTTTCTTCTTTAAGTTTGCGTCAGGAATTGTTTTGTTTAGCTAAACGCTATAGCAACAATAACAACATTTACTGCTTAAAGACGTTTCGTTTCGTTGTTTGTGAGATCTGTGCTTTTCAGTAACAATTGCATGTTTATAGAAAATGAGCTAGCATTCTTTTATATTTGAGCAACCAAAAGCTAAAGAGGTTAAAAGCACAACGCTCATTGAATTTTCTTATCAAATGTTCATCGGAAAAAAATCACAAAGAGGAGTCAGAACTTGCGTTGTACTTGCGTGAAAAGGCTTATCCTAATGCAGGCTCCCTGGTTTTGTGGTAGAACTCCTCTCTTCTCTTGACGTTTTAGCAAAAATGTACAGCCAAGTCAGTAGACCTTATTTACCGAATTTTGTAACTTTCGGTGAGGGATTATTTGTCCGTTTGAGTACAGATCATACTTATGTAAAGACATGTAGGTTTGGAATATCAAATTTGGTATAAATGAACAACATTTGTGTTGTTATTCATTGCTTGTACAACAATCTGACCGGTTACTTGGTCGGAGGGTGTTTTGAGTCACAGGTTACTAAAATTTGAGATAGACCCTTGATGAAATTCTATTATGTATATTTTCCAGGCTCATGTATCCACGCGTGGAGGTGACCGTGGAAGGCCTTAACGCGAGCAGTATGTACAGCATCGGGATGACCGTGATTCCAGTAGATGACAAGCGTTACAAGTACAAGGACAACGTTTGGTCGTCAGTTGGAAAATCGGAGATTAATCACCCGATCACGCCCTATAAGCATCCTATCTCACCGGCAACAGGATCTTACTGGACGAAGGACATCCTTTCTTTCGGTCATGCGAAGCTCTCCAATCATTTAGGGCCGAACAAGGTAATAAATCATATAAAAGCAAAATATTTTTTTCTTGGCGATTGCATCCCTTACCTTAGCTTTAGGATTTTCCCCTTCTCGTTGAAATGTTCTTTATGGTATTTAAAGAGTGGCATCACTTTATACCTCAATGGAGAATATTTGTAATATAAAGATTACAGGCTGATTGTAGTAGCTAATATATACGTTTATGTGATAAATAATTCTTGAGCCGAAGGCAAGGAAACTGGGTTTTTTAACATAAATAGGTTCTTAAGCCCATTAAAACCGGCTTGAAACCTACGAAAGGAATTTGTCACACTGCAAATAGTTTCGGACAATTCATTTTATGTAGCATTAGTCTTGGAAAAAATAATATTCAACAAGTAGAACATTGTTGACAAAATGAAACAATAAACAATTATTTTTTTCATTCTGTTAAGGTGTAAACTTTCTAGTTTTAATGCTTACATTACAACAATAATATTGTGAACTGTTCGTTACTGCTTGGTAATAAATAGCATGCTAGTCGCTATAAATAGAATACAACAAAATCAAGATCACCTGGTATCATTTCACTGCTATGTATTTGTTTTGACGTTGAACCTCGTACAACCAACCAACCCTTGTCTCATTTTGGCAACAATTTGAAATTTCACTAGCCACTGGGTAAAGTTTGAACAAGGTGTTTAAGAAGGGAAACGTCTTTTGCTTCATCGACGATACCCGAATCGTGTTCAGTTTGAATGGTGACACTTTCAACTCTTCCAGTGCAGGTGTTTACATGGAATGGCTGATCAAATATATTTGCGGTGTGACACATCTCAAAATAACAATGTAAAATGCCTACCATTATATAGATTAGTAGGTAACCTATTCCCAAAAGCCTACACCAACACCAGAATCTGTAAAACCGGAAACTTCTTTATCTCTGATTGGAATTCAACTACATTTGACTGGAGGCAGCCCTAGGTGGTGGGGATTCAAAATCGTACAAATGGTGGGGCTGAGGTGCAGAGCCAAAAGGGGGCAATTGGCTTTATTGCTATAACAACTTTATCTCTAGAATTATGCACGGGATATCAATCATATTTGGTTGAAAGCAGTCATGGGAGGTTGAGATTCAAAATTGTACAAATGGAGGGGCTGACTCCCTAAGGGGCTAAGGGGCGGTCAAAAAAGGGTTATTTGGCTATATTGGTTTAAGCGACTTCTTTTCTGGAACTAAAAGACGGACAGGCTGACAGCAGGTTGATTTTTGAGGTTGAAATAACCTGAAGATGTGCATTAGTCTAGCCGATAAGTTAAAGGCAGGTTTAAATAAGTTACCAAAATTTTGTGTTAGGTTGAAATGACTAACGATAAATTGAGTGTAAGGTTAGAAGTTATTAGCAGGTATGTGCCGTGTCAAAATTGGTGACCGGAAGGTGTGAAGTAAATTTATAAGAGCACCACGAGCGGATCATGATACGACCGTCATAACCTCGGAAGGGTATTGATATATTGGAAACTGGTAGCGACTTATGATATAAATGTGATTACTGCCACTGTTTTGTCGGTGACTGTGACCTTGCCATTCGTTTACTGTTTATGGCGCAAGCTATTTTGTGTTTCAGAATTACACCTTCGTGGTCAATGTTGTTATTACTTAAACTAGAACCTTGATTTTGAGGTAAACAGAGGTCTTGGTATGAGTAGTTTGTACGCGACAACAAAACCTGTTATATATGTTAAACATGTTTGGTTTTTGTATTATCATACTAAGTTTGAAAGGAATTAAAAATAAATGCTCAAAACGTTCTTGAATTTTCGACGGAATGCACTTATTTGGCAATGAAAAGGGGGCATAACTCTGCCGAATAGCATTTACATACCACGATTGAAGAACATCTGTTTATCGCGTAAACAAGCAGAAGTTAACGGCTAAATCGATGAACAGCGTTGCTATGTTAAGTGTGATGTGGCACAACACGGAAATTTAAAACTCGACAGAAAAAAAACGTAATATATGTTAAACATAAATGCTTCGAGCATCACCGTAAACTTTTTAAATGAATTGATTAAAAATAAAACCAGTTCTTGCATTTACTACACAATGCCCTTATTTGGAATTAAAAGGGGCATAACTCCACTAAAAATGCACGTAAACTTCTGACATACAACTTCGTTCTATCAAGGTTTTATCAAGATATGTTAATGAATGAAGCCAGCAGAACGATGACAAGGAAAAGTTAACGGACGATCGGACTGACACACAACGCAGTCCATACCAATATACGACCCGTCGGACGACGGGCGTATAAAAATAGATAGCGGTAGAGTTAAGTCAGGCTTAAATATGTAGCCGATGGATATGCGGCAGGTTAAAATATCAAACATGCTGCAAAAAATGTGTCACAAAATTAGATGCCTGCTGTTTGTAGAACTTTTTTTTGAAAGAATTTTCAAAAATGACCAATTTGGCGGCCATTTTGAAACGTGCATTTTTTGCGCTTCACGAAAGGCAAACATTTCTCCATTTTTAACACAAGTGTGTCGCAAATTTTAATTGTAACAGGTTCAATTTTGCTGTACAACTTTATTGTGTTCAATATGATGAAAATAATATGTTACAAAGTGGGAAATTATATAAGGTTAGTATTCTTTCACATATTTATTGTAACTGAACCACTTTCAATTTTTGACCCCAAAAAATGAAAAAAAAAAAAAATGAAATAAAAATATGTAGGGTAAAAAAAGAAGAACACGGACAATCTCATTTTTGTGGCTGTTTTAGAAAGAGAAACCTATTTTCTTTTGATTCATTAAATATTAAAAAAAGATCAACAGCAGAACTTTTTATATTCAGCGTTAAATTTGCAAAATCAGTGAAAACATGATTATTTTTTCATTGAAAAATTGGAGGTAGGGGTAACTAAAATCGCTTTACTCTGTAAAAATAAGTTGCGGAAAAGTGTTCAATTGAAGTAAGTTGACGTACGTAACTGGTAAGTATTACCAGATTAGAACTATAAACCCTTATATATGTTTTAAGTTAAATTTGATTTTGGTATTATTTCGTTAACTGACCTATTAACAGCTCATGACATGCTTCCATGTGTGTTGTGTAAGCGTGCAAGTGTGTATGTGTGCTGGAAACAGGGTATGATTGTTTACTTGCCTCCTTGTAATAGCTCTATGCTGAACGTTAAGCAGGGAATAACAACTACCATTTTTAAAGTCTTTGGTATGTCCCGGCCTGGGGACAGAATCCATTGCGTTCCTCACCTAGGCGAACGCTCGAATTTCAAGCCAATAGTGAGGTGTTGCCAAGCAAGGCGCTAGGAAATAAAAGGTAGTTAGAAGTAGAAAGAAAGACAAGGATCCAATATATTGCAATAGGCGCAGCATATTTATTTTGGTCGCTTTTGTGTCCCCAAATAGAGGACACCAAAACAAATCCCCAATTATGCAGGGGGTTGCAGCATTATTCGATTCCTACGATACGATACAGTTGTTAACAGTTGGTGTATTCTTTTCCCGATCCCCCGCCTGCAGGGATGTTTACATAAGTAAATACTAAGTATGTGACCGACTCAAATAGGTAACCAATACAGATTAATACCGGTAAGTAAGTGAAGTCTCGGATAAGTAGAAGCTGTAAGCAACTGATAGGTTTGTGTAAACTTTCAATTGGCAACAGGTAAGTTCATAACTGGTTGTTTTGTTTCATGTAAATAAGAGAAAAATCCTTTATAATAACTACTGGTAGGACTTCCTTGAATTAAGTAACCGCTAAAGGGTTAAATGAGTGACTGGCATATTTTGTTTTGTTTGTTTGTTTAGGGTGTTTACGTCCACGCAACAGCTAAGGTCATATGAGGACGGGTACCAAGGGAGATAACGCTGAAAGATGTTTTGTTTGTTTTATATTGTTTAACGGCCCATCGACAATGTGACTCATTTAGGGCCAACAATACTGTAAAAACAGACATTCATGAAAATAAACACATATCAAACCAAAACTTAATAGCTTAAAATGTGTAAAGGATTAAAGAAATACATCAATAACGAACAAATTGGCTCCACAATATATCATATTGATTGTAAAGATCAATAGAGTGTAAACCTTACAATGGGGGCACCAGATCAGTGTTGGTCTCTTCGGTGTCTTCTTTGTTGTAGACGCAACAGAAAAATCCCGATTCTGTAGTTGGCCAAACAATATCCACATCTTACGACATGACGATATAATTTACCCGAAACTGCATATGTTAATTGACATGGATATGTTAACTTCAAATAAGTAATGGTAGATATGCAACAGGCCCTTAAGAGAAACTGGTAATTGGTCGTCAGGTATAAATTAATTTTTGTAGGTAAGGGTCTATTAAAACTGATAACATGTAGATATGTGTCGGGCTTAATTTGTAAGTTAGAAGTATGTGTCGGCCTCAAACTAATAGCCGGAACAATAGCAAGAAAGAAAAAGAAACCGAGTAAAAACAGATATTCTAAATGTTTTACAAATCGGAAGCGGGATATGTGTAGACTAAATAGCATGATTCGGGCGATTTACCTTTTTTAACTGTTCTGTCTGCATCTTTAAATCCAACGGGTCTCAGAATCCACGGAGAAGTTTTTTGTGCATTGCTTTGAGAAACAGGATATGCAAAGAGTGTGAACAAATGATTGAATTATAATGCAGTGTTCATCGATAAGGTCAAGGGCCAAACTGGTGGCACATTCTTCTGTAGAGAAAATGGAGTCGCCGACTTCAGTTGGATTTCAGTACAAACGTTCGCAACTGCTGCAACTGTTTCAAAAGGAGGATTTGTTTTCTTTCGACATTGCACTGGATTTTTCCCCGCTCTTGCAATGCAAAATCAACAGCAGGTGTTTTTATTTCCTTTGGTGAACACTCCCGTGTGTTTTATTCAGTTAAGTTATTCCAATTTATGTTTAGAACCTACGATAAATTTGAAAATTCAGATGCCAAATGCCGACAAGACGGTTATTTTTCTGCGCGCGCGAAAGAAATATGGTTTTCTGGGTTCAATACTGGGTTTTGAAAGCGGGATTTTTTGGATTGGATTCAAGTCGGGCTTTAAACTTTAATGACAGTTTATTTCTTTGGTCAATAAGGGATGATTCATTCCCATACTGTAAAGGCTCTTTATTGGTGTTGTTCGAAAAGCTCCAATTGCTAGACTCAAACTTTGGTTATGGATTGAATCCATCAACTGCAGAAGTAATATGGGAAGACGAAAAAGCATTTGACGGTCGACACCCAAATTAGTATGAGAGAGAGTTAGTCATATCAAATCTGGTTACTCAATGTGACGGACAAACGTAATGGACGGACGGAAGTACAGAGTGCAAACCTACCTATAGCACACCGTCTCACCGGGAACCCGAAAGGAACTAATAAGCTTGAAAATGGAACGTGAAATTGCTGTAGAATCCCTCGAGATGATTCTGTTACTGTAAGTATACGGTAAAACTAGCTATTCCTGAAAATATATATAATTTAGTGAGCGTATCAGAAATAAGTATATAGAAGTTCGGAAGTTGCAGAAGTTTAAAACACACAGACAGACAATTCATCCACTAAAACTTACTGAACATGTAAGACTCGTACACTTGCATGAAGCAGGACGCGTGTGAGTCAGCAGACCAATGAACAGTAAACCAGTTTGTCGAATCTTTGCGGGGAACACTCACCAATATGTTGCAAATTGCAGGTTTGTGCATATCAGTGTTTGTAGCGTGTGTTATACATTGCCTTTCATTGTATATTCCTACTTACAAGGATGTGTATGATTCTTGTGGTTCGGATATGTCAATATAGGATTCCAAAATCATTTGATTGTTCACTGTTTGTAATCAATGAAACTTTATTACGTCTTTTAGTTCTGTTGGAATGTTTTTGTATTGCACTCTGCCATTATTCATTGCCCGATGATCTTTTTCTTTCTAGTACTTTATTTGTCAAAATATCATCTTCCACGGAAATATCTCTATCAATATTTCTGATCGGGGCTACCGGATTGTATTGTTGACTTTTCGCGCAAGTGTTCGAAGTTGCAGATCAATGTCGGAATTTGTCACTTCTGAGCAGAAACGAACGTCATTAAACATCTACATATAAGCGATTTTAATACGGCGATGAAGCGATTGTTTCACCCACTGTATCTAGAAAAACAACGTATAAGGTTTTCGAGCTGGTGTCTTCAGAGACGATTTATTGACAGTTCCTACGTAATTTTTCTCACATGTTAATGTAAAACAAAACGTTTTAAGCAGTATTGTGTTGTGTTTTGAATATTGTTAACTTAACAAGATATTAAAAGAGATATCGTTAACACTTACATGATCAAGTTGTTATGGTCAAGGAGCTAGCGACAAAGTGTTGAAGGAGACTTGCTCCTTAACCAGCTATTTACAGGGAATGAAAACTACCATGTTAAGGACATAAGTATATCCTTTTAATTTTGCAGCATCTTGAAAAAATTGGAGAATATCGCAGTAAACATATAGTGAAATTAAATACTGAATATTCAGATAGATATTTTATATTGATATTTCTAGAAAATACGAGAAATTAGTAACATAATGACACAATCACAATTTACATCAAGATACAAGGAAATACTAACAAGGAAAAGAGAAGATCTAAATTGTTGGATTCGGATGCTTCGTAAACATTATTGTCGCGTATGCGCCATCATACACGTTTCATGGTCCGCAGTGCCATATACGACAACTCCTGGTATAAAAGAGATGGCTCAGTGTAATTCATTTGATTCCCTTTCACTCACTGTCAACCCGAGCAGAATCGGGTTGAGAGCGTAAGAGGAGTCTAAATGGGGCACCTGCAGAATTGAGGGTTTTCTTCTTTGTCTTCTCCGAAGAGGACCATGGGAGAGACCAACCTCGATCTGCTGACCCACTGCAACACTTACCTTTTCCGTTTGCTATCTGTATTGTCTTCCTTCTATTCCTTCTACTGTCTGTTTCAAGCGGTGTCTCCCTAGGCAACCCTCCTCATATGACCATGGTTATTGCGAGGACTTTTAAAATTGTGATATTCGGAACAAAGTCGTTGGATACTAAATCAACTGCGACATGGGAACACAGTAGATTGGGGAAGCACGGTCGGAATATCGAATTTGCCACGCTTATCGTACAGCTTAGTTGTAAGCCGTCCCAGATGGTATGTTATAAATAAAGATTGAGGTAAGCAGCCTATTAAAACGTTTCTTGAACCTTTATTTTAAATTCAGGAGGATAAATGCTACTGACGTTATCAACAAATTTCTTGTAATTTAAAGACAACATATCGTAGGGATATCTGAAAACGAATTAAAACGATTTATCAAGGTCCGTGTTACCAGTCCTGATAAATACACGTAAAATATTCTGTAATTTAACGATAAAGAGGTAAGTATATGTAATGCTTAGATTTAATAAGGTCAAGTGCGACTTAATTAAGTTTTACTGTGATATTACGATATATTTTAAAGCATACGTGATAATTACTATATGTTACAGTAAAATTGTATTTCAATATTAATATAAGTGTATTTAAACGTAATCGTTTTCTATGAAATGGAAAAGCAATGCTATGCTATAATCTTATGATCATAATATTATAACTGTAAATAACTATTCACTATAATAAGTAGAGGTAAGGGTTAATACAACTATACTTAGGTTGGTAAAGGTTATTATAAATGACTGCTTTACCGTTACAATATGTTTATGTTGGTAACAGGATACGATTAATGTGCCAAATCTCTACTTTTTATAGACTTGTTGCGTAACTGTTTTTGACATATGCTTAACTGGGTATTATTTTATTTCTTCTTATAGATTTGTCTGGAGTCTATGCATAAGTATATGATACAGATCAACGTAGTACATCATAGCAGGGGGGACCACCTGTACAGCTTTACCCTCCCTGGCACCGAATTTATTGCACTTACCGCATACCTCAACGATAAAATCACCAGGCTGAAAATCTCCCATAACCCATTTGCGAGAGCGTTCAAGAACAAGAAAATATCGTATGTACAAAACTAGTTAAATTGTAAAAGGTAAAGAGTAAGTATCATTCACCAGCGGCAGTATAACTGTTTTATACACAGATCTGTATAATACACCAGCGGCAGTATAACTGTTTTATTGTTACATTAAACATTGTTATTGTTACATCAATATTACTTTATTGTTGTTTCTCTTTTGCATTTTTGTTTCGTTTGTAACAAACCATTTTATATACGTCTGTATAACTTTTGTATTCAGTATGACGTCTACATGACTTCTATGTTAATTTAATATTATTTTTGTATTCAGTACTGACGTACGACTTTTGTGGTACTGTTGTAGTACTGCTGTTCAGTTTTACTTTCGTATTCGATATTCCGTTATTATTATCATTATCAAGATATATTTATTTAACGTCTGTATTTTGTGTAATATCAGTTATACCTCTGTTTCATCTTACCTCTGTACAAGCGTTGTATTGGGTATGTTATGTTCTATATTACCTAAAGTATTGATGTTTTACGTTTGTATTACATTGATTCATTCTGTATTTCATTGAATTTTGTTCAATTTTGTATTAGTTTTCAATACAGCTGTAGGATCGCACAATGTTACGCGGTGTGCGCACATTATGTGCATCATGTGCGAACAATTAAAATCTGAACGATTATTGATTGTGTGCACCATGGACGAACGTTGTGCGGTAACAATCGTATTTGGTGTAAAATTGAGGAATGGCTCAACAATATAAACGGTGTCGTGTTCAAACTGTATCTTTAAGTATGTGGCTATATTCTAGCCACATATATTAGCTATTCTTTCTATTTGAATTTCCATGAATTTAGAAATAGTGTTTTCCGTGTCGTTTTAATTTCCAGAAATTTCGACACAATCCCATATACAGGTATCTTGATCGCAGTTTCCCTTAACCGGGGCACTTACTCTTCGAGGTGAGAAAATCCAAGTGAAGGGGAACTTTAGACACAGCCGAATGCAACTGAAAAAATGCCTTACGTCTAGCGGTGTTTTCATAACGGTCATACGGTATCACATATCAGATTTCTGTTGGGCACAGGCCATGGAAAAAAACTCATTCATCTAAATGTTTTTTAACTTGTGGTGTTACCTTAGGGCCAAACCATTCTTGACAGTCTTACGGTCACTGTAATACTGCGTAAAACGCATTGTAAGATGATCATAATCTTAATTTTTGTGATGAGAAATTAATATATACAGTGTACATTATTGCCTATGAGCCGGTTTTTTATCAACCAATTATATCAAATCGCAGTTGTGAGGAGAGAAGCACATAAAGGGAAGAACGATTGTTAAATTGCACACTTGAGTGCGGACGGTGTGCACACGATGTATGTACGATGTGCGCACGCTGTTTTTGGTGCATTGTGCAATCACAACTGTACTTACATATTGCTTCTCTTTTACATTAAGACTCAACTGTATGTATAATGGGTGCCATTGTGTATGATTTAAAACTTAATTAGTGTCTATTTAAGATATGAATCGGAAGAATGATTTATATATATACACTCCAAATCATAGTCAAAGCAAAAAATTGAATTCGTCTTTGGCATCAGAATGGAAGAAACCGCGTATTCTTCAAGTCTTTTTAATATTGTAACAAACACAAATTGGCAACCAACATCACAGTTGTGTCAATCATTGGTAAAACACAGACTTACTGTACATATACTTGTCTTTTAATGCATAATTAAAGGTCTTTGATGTTTTTTCATACAGGCAAGCCAGGTTTTGTCGTTCGGGCTCGACTCTCACTATCGGAAAGCGGCATGCTTCCAATAAAGTGTTAGTAAAGGCATAACCTACACCTCAGAGTATATTATGGTAGAAGATATGGTTAAATATTTAATTATTTTCGAATTTCGAGACATATTTTCCATCATAATATACATATATATTTACATTTGCGCTGCAACCCACTTTATTAAGATTTCGAGCAGAAATGCATTTCATTTGAGTATGAAAACAAAAATCTCGTGACGTAGCACTTGGTTTATTTATGACGTCATAGATTAAACTTGTTTAATGAGTCCTGTCGCTTCGCTCCGGTTAACATGGAGAACGCCGCTGTGTCAAACGCTTAAATGAATACGGTTAATTATTGGAGCCAATTTCATTTAAATAGGGCTGTCCCGCCAATATCGTTTAAGGGACGGCGCATATACAAAACGCAGTAATGAATTAATAATTTAAGAACAAATTAAAATTAAAGAATTGTTCTATATTAAAAATGTAAATATATATGTTGAACAACGTTTTTTTAAATGTTCATGCCGTTATGAACGCAAATCGTTTACATCCATATTAAACATGAAGCCTGCCATGGATGTAACCGATTTGCGTTCATACCGGCATGAAAATTTAAATAATGCCGTTATATCCCTATATATACTTATGTTGATGAAATCGATTCTGCAACCTGAAAATATTACTAAAGTTTTGTTTCTTCTTCATCACCCATGAGACAGCGTGACCTTAATATCTAATAATATTTATCCCTTTCGAATGAAAGGAAATGTGTACCGCTAATATGAAGCACCCATTGATTGCAATATTTATATTTCATATTTAGTTCTACTTCTAACTAACTGTTGTTTCCTAGCGCCCTGCTTGGCAGTACCTCATTTTGGCTTTAATGTTAAACGTTCGCCCAGTTTGGGAAGGTAATGGATTCTGTCCCGAGGCCAGGACAAACCAAAGTCCTTTAAATTTGTAGTTGCTATTCCCTGCTTAGTGTTCAGCGTTTAGGGAAATGACAACAACTGGTTCACCCATTTTCAGTTTAATGTGACCGAGCGGAATGCAGTGATGGGTACCCACGGCATGGTATTTCAATGATATAGCACTATAAAGTCGGCATCATATTCGTAAGGAGGCAATTACACCAGCAAACCCTGTCTCCAGAACACATACACACATGCACTCATTCATAATAAGACATGGAGGCACGTCCTTAAATGACCTTAGCTGTTAATATGACGTTTAACCCTGGTAAGCAACCAACTATGATAGATAATGCCGTTGATACGTTGTTGTCCATGCCCGGCTCCGGATCAGTGTTCAATCTTATTTATAAAGCGCGAAGACTAGGCTCAATGCATGACATGCCACGAACCATTTACAGTACAACCCTTGTTATTAGACTGAATTGACCCTCAGTCAATAACGAATAAATTATGTTTGTATTAATAATATCATAATATATTTTAATGCTGGAGTCATAACTTTTCAACCGTAACAGATACGGTCAAATAATTGAATTTCTTCTGAAATCTTTCACGTGTCATATTTGTTTTAACTGTTCTCAAAAAATTATGAAACATCCAGCATCAGCCAAAGAATATCGTTGAAATTAGGTCACATTGATCTTCACCTCCAGGCAAATAAGTATAAAATGTTAAGTGATCTAATTTGGTCGTTAGATTTGTTTTGGAAAATTGATAATAACTGCATCACCTAATAAGGGTTCGCAGGTCTTTGGGACGCTTCCTTCTTTATCAAAGGTCAAATAGGTGTGACATGCGTATTGGCTGATGAAGGAAGACATGTTTGTGATGACTAAAATACATTTTAATTTATAATAGCTTTGTTTTGACATGCAAACATTTTTCAGATGACGCTTTGATTTCAATTTGACAACAAGCCATGCACATCCTAAAATTTTGTACTTTATATGGCCTGCAGCTAAATTACTGTCATGTCAAATTAACAAGGATGTGTGTGGAAACGATTGAATATACACACACATGGCTAGCCTGTTAACATTTGCGACACGGAGTGACATTTAGATGAGCATTGTACATGTTTGACTTGTTGAAATTATTCATGCATGTGCATGCTTTACTGTACAAGAAATGCCTGTCTACCGATTAACAGTGGCATTATATTTCCTACATGGTAAACGTTGATAACTGTCCTGTTCAAAATACACCATCAAAGTATTCAGTTCATAGATATATATTTTCATTTTGTTGTATTTTTTCTATTTTACATGAAAAAAAAAATCCAATAAACATGCTTGTTGTATCCAATTGAACAAAATTGTTTTCATCACAATCAAATATTTTGGTGCGATGTCAAACATTTTAACTTAACTTAGCAGGCCCTACACATGATCAGCCAGGTAGTACGAAGAAATACAAGAATAATGGTAGCTCAACACCTTCTCTGTATCACCTTTGATATTCAGCGTGTAAAAACACCTCAGTGTAATTCAATATAACTTAGGGTCATGTTTATCACCATACTGAAGACGTCTCGTTTCGATGTAGTTCGTAATCAACACAAAGGTCTTTTTCATACGATATAGTTCACGGATACACAAAAGATACAAAATCACTAAAACTTTCATCAAATGCCCCTAACAGTTATATTTCCTTTACAGAGACGAAGATGTTGACATACAAGTAGAGAAGAAGAAACTCCGCCGGAAATGTAAATATCCATTGTTTTGTAATTGTCATCAATCTGTAATTTTTACAATCGTGTAATTCAGAATGGATTTTTTTTACATCTCAATATGTCTCTAATAAATATATGCAATATGACAGATAAATTCCACGATTCGAAGGCTTTATTCAACGTTTCACAATGTAACCGCTAGTTTTGTTAAAGTTAAGTTATAAGCTACCTTACACTTTATACCCTCAATTTTCTTATCTCAAACAAAATTAACGGATGTCATGTGTTAGAAACCTATCAAAACATATAGCTTACGATAATAAAGAAAGCGCAAATATTCTTTGTAAATAACAAGAACGTAAATCAACGCATGTTTCAACATTGCTATGTTTGACACGCAATCAGCAGAACGCAACACGATAACAAAGAAAATCTGTTCTCATTTTTGCCTTCAATAATTGCAGATGATTTTTTTATTGGCGTCATTTGTTTTGTAGGAAGTTAAATCGCTCAATGCACATACTTTAATTGTATAAATATATATTATCTATAACTGCTGTATCTTTAAGTTAACAACTGTATTTACACGTATATTTCTTACTTGTTGCATGCATTTTCATCATAAGTCATACATATTGTCATTAAATATGTTTACTAACTTTTGTAGCCAGGGAGACGCCCAACATGTCTTATGAATCCACCTCTTCTTCTGGCAACAGTGTCATGGATGGCTCAATGAATCATTCACTTTCTTCTGCGGGAGGTAATATATTAATATTATATAGTTTTGGCCTGCTTTTACTGATGAATAAGAAGATTGGTTAATTTATGTAAACCATTTCATACATTTGTTCATTAACACAAATATGAGACGTATTTGCACACTGTCATCAAGATGGTTTTTCATTAAAATGTAAATACTGCTCCTTGCTTTAAATAGAATATAGAATTCTTAAGAACAATTTCAAGATTTTTGTTTATCTGAAAGAAAAAGTGTTTATAAAACTTCAAAGATGATACATCTGGTAACATTTTTTAATCTGCTAATTGTGTTGTATGATTTACAGACATAATGCGTAGAAAGTTTATGGAGAGAACAACAGGAGGTAATGGATGCTTGCCTATGCTGTGTCTGGTAACCTCGTCCGGACTATACTATCAGTCGCTGCCGTACTATAGACGTCTCACGGGGCCTACAATCCAGTCAACGCACGCAAACAAATATATGGTTTAAACGGGAATGCGTCTTCTGATATATTGACCAAAGATAGTTGTGTGTTTCATTCATAAGTATTTGGACGAGTATAATTGTTCTTTATATTTTGGTTGAGTTCATTTTAAAACTGTCTGTTGTGTCTCTTTTATGTTATAGTCGTCGGGCTTGAAATCAAATCGGCAACTGCAGCAAATGCTGCACCATAGAAAGAGTTTTCCTGCGTTTAATATTTTAATCATTGAACATATTTGGGACCATCTTTACTATAGTAGAGCTATTTTGCCACGACCTAATCAAATGTCTGTAAAATTTGTAAATTGATTTAAGTTTATCAATGTAGAACAATCAAAAGAATAGTAATAATTGTTAAAATATATAGAATGTAAATTATCAGCTTTATTTTATTCTACATATTGTATATGTGTTTATTTTATTTTTAATTGAAAAATATTGCGTTTTAGTCAAGACATTTTTCTTTTTCTCGGTTATTAACTTATGAACGATTTTCGGCTTAAATTCACTTATATATCATTCATCTGATATAATCAATTGAATAAAAGTTATTTAAATTGCATTCATAATGTATCATTTTCCCAGTGATTGGTAAATTTGACTGAAAATGCAAGCAAAGCGTTGTAAATTTTTCTTCAATTTTCTTCTTAAAAGTTTCATGTGTTATAATGCAAAGCTATCCAAAAACAAACGAATTCCGTCCTCTTCTCGTATTGATGTATTTGAATGCTTTCGTATGTACATTCCGGTATTCATTACAATAGAACAGTGTCCCTGAGAAGAACTTAATTGTTGTTCGATCAGTTATGCACTCCTTACAGAGTCTGTTACGTGTATTTAAGGGGTATGGATATTCTACCCGAGAGTCTCATAATTGTATTCCTAATGCCAACTTAGCGATGGACATTTTTCTCTTATTTCTAAGCCATTTGACATTTGGTAAAGCATTAAATAGAAAATGGAAATGCAACAATATCGTAAAATTTAAAAAAAAATAAAAAATAAACATATTCACAAACTTAGGTCTGATTTTGAAATAGCAGAACAAAGTACCTAATGCAACGGTATAACTCATATTTACGAATTTACGTCTTTGAGAAGTTAAACAAATTCTGTATTATATTTGGGGGGTTTTCTCATACGTAATTTTTTATGAGAAATGTCATTACAGAAAATGTATAAAAGTCATATGTCCGTGTCAGGTCAAACATTCCATTTTACACAAAAACTATGTTTTGGTTTATTCTTTTACCGCAAAAATAATTGAGCTAAAAACTACTGTTTAAATTATGAAAGTGAAACTGCTTCATTTTACACTTTTATCTCAGTAAAGCAGTCTATATTTCTTTTTTATTGAAAACAAATATTCAAGTTCCCATCATCTTTAGAAGATTTAACGAAATATTTCAAAAGTTATGCAAAATATTTTTTTAATATTCAAATTTTTGATATTTACATTTTTTAATATCAATGAGAAATGTCATTACCTTCCAAAAACACCCAATAAATGGAGGTAATAGTTCTACTGTTTTTGCCATATTGTTTTTTTATGATATTTTTCATTTTCGGGGGTGTCATTTGCCGACCTAATTTTAACTACTTTTGGTGCGCTTTCGATTATTACCTCATAATATAATGCCATTCACTGATAATGATGTCATACAAGTTTGCACCCTTGAGGCGTTGGACACACATACGTAGAGGTGGGAGAAAATTGCCACATCAACAACAATTGTAATTATGATTGTATGTGTCATGACAACAGTATGATGTGAATTGTACTACTTGTGAACTTCATAGTAAAACATGCAAATGATAAACAGGTTGTTGACTTTTTATTGAAATACATCAAATGTTGAGGGTGAGTATGTGTCAACAATGTATCCCGCCTTGAAGGGAACAAAGGGGTTATCTTCCTGAATCCAAACTACGGGATGTTGGAGACTAATGTGTTTCAACACTTGTGAGATCGTCGATGACTTTCAAATTTCCAGGATTGGACAGGGTATACAAATATAATGACATGTGCAGTTAAAACGCTGGCTTTAGCGGAACACTTGATTTCAAATTGTTGACGGAATTACGGTTGGAGAAGTAAGGCTATTTATATTTTCACTGGGTTCAACTGATACAGGTACATCATTGGTGACAAACTGAACAGCTTGTCACACTGCTCTGTAAAGACAGATAACTAAACAAAAAACGGAACGGAAATGTAAGATAAAGTCATACAGCAGCAAATATGGACGAAGAAAGTAACAATGAGAGGTAAGCTCGACAATAACTTTATTTCTGAACATGCTGTTTTCGGAAATGAAATCGGGAAAGTTGTGACACAAAAACAGAAGGATAATAACAATGGATAGATTACGCGAGGATTGTATATACCATATGAACGTAACACACAGACATGTGCTTGCACCATTAACATTATGTAAAAAAAAAACAGTGTTTCAAAAATGAATAACACTTTATCATACAGATGTTTCTCATCGGTGATGATACGGGCCAAAATGTTGGAAACGAAACTACTGTTGAAACAGAAGGGGGTTGCGTAAACCCTTTTCTCTCATTTCCCTGTGTGTAAGATAGAGCTGCCCAGGGTAAGAGATGGGTGTAGGAAATGTCTTACCTTCACAGGAGTGTCCCCCGTTTTAACCGGGTAATATCAGTTTGTCACCCACTAGGGGGAGACAGCCTCGTGCCGATTAGCAAGTGTTCAATTGTGACGTCATTAAAACGCGTCACTGGTAATTGTGACGTCATCAAAAGTGAACGACGATATTTATACCCAACATGTGTTTTTGTTTACACTACTTTCGGTGGAATTGTGACTGAAATAATAGGATGGGAGAAAAATAATCATCTCCTTCCTTAAGGGTGTGACATAGAAATCTCCAACCCTCGGGGTGATTTTTTTGGTTTTCTAGCCCTCGGCAAAGCCTCGGGATAGACAACCGAAATACTGGTTGCTAGTCTAAATGCATTTTCATGGTTTCTGTGCTTATTCTGGTGGTTGAAATGAGAGAAAAATACTCTTTTATGCCCAAGGGTGTAGTATAGGGATATTCCACCCTCGGGATTTTCAAATTTGGCAAAACCCTCGGCAAAGTCCCTATCCTACACCCCTGGGCATTAAAGAATCTTATATTATTTTAATGAATTTTAAAATTAGGAGGAGAACTGGTTAACAAGGGGGAATGCGTGGAATGACGTTATGGCCATTTTCCCATCAACAACACTAGCACCAGTTTTTGTACGATGTCAATGTAACACATGAAAGATATGATAATGTCCAATAAAGATAGTGCCAGACTAAGCCAACATAATGTTTTGGATGATTTCGATCAGTCGACATTTCTTTCTGGTGTGTCTGTAGGTCAGGTATCCTTTAACCTCTATATTCTATTTTATAATTGGTGATTAGTGTCGAAATGCGATTTCCCAAAACGAATCAAGCTTACATGATAATGATAAGATCTGAACACTGCTGTTCACAATGCGGTAGAGTCGCTGAAATCGTTTTTGGATTCATTGTTTCTTTGACTCATACATGATTGTTTAACAAAACATTTGTTTTTACAAAATTAAAACTTTGTTTTAAATACTGTGACCGGTTAATTTGGTACCTACATCTCATGTTTTCTCCTCTCTGTGTGCATGAAATGTTCCGATATCTTTTTATTTGCTTTCTATCTCTCATAACGGTTTTATGATTTCTAACTGACATCAAATCCACATATTAATACGATATTCCGCTTCATATTTGAGTAGGCTGCGACAAACTCATATATGCTCGAGTTTATACATGTTGGCATCTGTTTTTTCATACCAAATTCGAGTTTTTGTCCTTTTTGGATTTTTTGCCTGGCCGCCTGATGCAAAGAATTTACTTTCAGAAGCCATACACGCCATGTTGTACGCAAATCATGGTGTAACAATTATTTTATCAATCTTTACACCAGTGAGCCTGTTCGATTACATATAGTTTAGCAATGAACCCACATTCACTATTACCTGACAGAACGCACTAGATATAAGAACCAAAGTTCATTAAATATGAACAAGAATACACTAGCATTTAGCCAGAGTGCACTATTGCAAGTTTTACTATTCTAGCAAAGAACCCGACTAACCTAGCATAATGTGTTCACAATGAACCAGATTATACAAAGATACCTAGTACACTGGGAATGGACTAAAGTGCATTACCATTAGACCAGGGAAGTGCTGTGTACGTGGTAACAACAATTGATATTGAGCTTGAAAATCACGAAGGTACTGGTGCAGTGGGCGCGTTGACGTACACGTTATAAACACAAATATTGTACCAGAAAATGTCAAATGTCAAGTGAAGGACAACCTAGCAAGTGGTTTTTGATTATACGTCATTTGAGATAAGGACATCATTAGTTTATTATTGTAAACATGATACCAGATCATAAACAACAATTTATAACATCGTCTTCTTTGGTGTCATTAAAACTGTCAACATATTCTGGTAATGGTCGATTACCGCCGTACCATTCCGTAACACTGTCGTATAATAGCTGATGCTCCAGCGATTATGTGAAATAATTTAAGACTGATAAGAAAAACTCACGGCGAAAGCCATTTGAAATAAATTCATAGAGATATTATCGGTGCTAACATTATGACAAAAATATCTTATCTAGATCTGACATGTTATCACTGCAACAAAGTATTAAAAATCGGAAGTTTAACTTTCTAATTCAAAACATGCTCTTCATATCAACAACATTTTTATTTTCATTTTCCTTTGTTTTGATATTTTTCTTTTTTAATTAGTTTTTTTAGTCATTTTTTAGGGGGGGGAGGGGGTGCGATGCGTGATATCTTCTGTTTGTCATTGTGTCTCCTCAGTTTCTGCTGTTTTCTTTCCATTATCAAGTTAAGTCGGGATGTTTTGAGGGTAGGGCGGTCACGTCGGTCATCTCGCTATTTAAGCAAATGAAATAGAACACAGATAGTTTGCATAGTGTTATAAATTGATGCAAAAGCATTACATTTGTGACCCAAATCGATTACTTTAGTTATGGTAGAAAACAAAAGATTTCACGATCGGCACTCCTACATGTTTATTTCTAAAAGTTTTCATATTACGGAATCTGTCTCGTTTTTGTTTGAAATCCGCGCAAATGGCTGATCACATGCATGACAATAAAGTTGCTCTTTTTTATGTGTAATGTAACTATGTGTAGTATAGGTACGGCCTCTGCGCAGTCGCGAGAGGACAATCTCCTCTCTACGGCCCGCTCCACCTGCCGCACGTGAACCTACGTTAGGTTGAACTGCGAATAATTTGTTGTTCACCATTTCAGACCATTTATTTTGCCAATTCGTTCTAATACAATTCGCGATTAAAGGTTTAAAATCACTATAAGATATTTTAATATCTATGTGATGTAGGTTAATGGCTGCTTTGGCAACCCTATTTATTTTCTTAATTCCACTTATTCCGACATGACCGGCTAACCATATGATTATCAGGTGGCAGAACAATAAAATCATATTAATACGGAGAGCGATCTTTTGAATGAGAATATTGTTAAAGTTCCGATAGATATACAATCAGTACAATCAGCATATACATTAATCAATACAATTTTTGAGGAATTCGCAGGAGCTGCCTTCCTTTTTTCAATTTCGTCCAAAGCCAGACAAAGAGAAAGCTGTAGCAGCATCTGTTGTTGGTAACATATCCATCGAATCTTATAGCTGAAGCAACTGCAGTTGGTCTGGCGTTTGACGAAATTGAAATAAATGTAAGGCAGCTCGTGCGAATTCCTCAAAATTTGTATCGATAAATGTATATGCAGATTGTATTGATTGTATATCTATTTACTGTAAAGCGCTTTAGAGTGGCTTATTCTAGGTACATAGGACGCCATATCAAATGTTGTATATTATTATTAGTATCATTTTTCTTTTCACGGAAAGAATGCTAGCGGGCAGGACTGAGTCCATCCGAGTTTGAACCATTTAGCAATGGCAAATTTTCACGGTCTTCCCCAATCTTTTGCATGCATATTCAGGTCGAAAAGATATATTTTTATGTTCTTTTAGTGGCTAGTCTCTTTGTATTCGCACGTGATATATGACGATCATATGGAAGTGAAGAAATTGTTTACTAGCTGTCCTTTCGAAACTCAAGATTGCCTCCACCGAATGGTTAATATATACAGATTTTGAAGTCTGCTCATAGTAATATAATCATCACATAAAACAACTGAAAGATGATAAGGCCGCATTGGTCTCTTGGATACATTGCTTCACGGTCATGTGAGGTGTAAACATGTTCACCAGTATTTGAAGGTCAAAATCACTAATTGTGTCATTTCTGGGCTATATTTAGTTCTGTGAGGGCACTGAGAGACGGACCAGTGCCCTTGTTCTTGATATCTCCGGGAAATACCCGAGTATATGTGTGCTGTTTAAGATATATGTGTATTCATCACTGTGAAAAACTATGTGCATACTGCAGTGGTTAAAATAATTAGATCGAAGACCTGTTTAAATCATCCGTTTTGGTAATGGCTAGTCAAAACTAGAGATTATAAAGCAGTTTTCGATCAGTCAAATTGGGTTAGAAACTTAATGGGCTATCTTCAGACGTTGTTGTTAGTCTCGCGCATTAATATACCAAATTATCCACGTTATAGTTATGCCGGATACGTTGCTGCAAAATTCGTAATGCCCAGTACTGCTCTGTGGAACAATTAAAGGCCTTCAGTCCTTTTCAACCCGACCAGGTTCAGGGAAAGAATGGGCCTTCTGTGTCCCACTGCATCATCGTAAGAGGCGACGTATGTGAGGCCACGCTGCAGAGTCGAGGATGGTTTCTTCCTTGTCTTCTATTAAGGGGAAGAAATCAAGAATAGACATACTGCATGTGTATCGTAAAAGGCGACATATGTGAGGCCACGCTGCAGAGTCGAGGATGGTTTCTTACTTGTCTTCTATTTAGGGGAAGAAATCAAGAATAGACATACTGCATGTGTATCGTAAAAGGCGACTTATGTGAGGCCCCTGCAGAACATTGGTTTTCTCCCGTGTGTTTGGGAGGGGGTATGACAGAGACTAAAATTGATCTGCTGCCCCAATTGCCACACTTGGCATCTTTTTCGTTTGCTAACTTAAATGTATTCTTTCTTTCTTTTCTATTTAGTTTCTGTTTGTGGCGGTGTCTCCCTAGGCACTCATCCTCAAACGACCCTGGCGGTTGCGAGGATGTTAAACAAGCAAACAAAAATCAGTACTTTTTATCACACTTTTATTTCTACATAATATTGACATAAATAGAAAAATGGCGATAGGACGACAGGATAATCACAACACAATAGTCTCACTAAAGCGCCAATAGCAATAGTCTCACCAAAGCGCCAATTAAAACAGTTCAAAATCTATTTTTTAAATGGCTTAACAAAGTCGGTTAAGAAAATACCGCACTGTAACACCGTACAACGTTAAAAAAGTCTAGACATAATAAGGGCTTGTTTTCTTGATTTAAAGTTTAAAAAAAATGTTAAATGGCATGTCTTATTTCTTTCCTATTGCTAATAACCACGCTTCGTTTGTCGGCAACCTCCTACTTTGTGAGAAAGGATTTAAAGAATGACTTTCGCATAACAATTAGATAAATATACCAAACATTTCTAGTGGTATGGAGCTGTTGACATTGATACAGCTAAACATAAAATTATTTTGAATAAATGTAAACGGTGCGGTGAAGACGTGAAATTGGAATAAAGGGGAGTAGAAATAGGGCGGTAACAAATGATAGAGAAAGGATGGAAGAGGATGAGAAGAGAGAGGAAAAATATGTTATAGAGAAGATACGAGGAGAGAAAACAAAATTGAGATTATAGAATAGAAGAAATGTTAGAGGGTAGGAAAGAGGAGAGTAGAATGGTAAAGTAGAATGGTAAAGTAGAAACACAGTATGATTCAGACATTCTACAGCAGCAAACAGATGTCATCCGTTTGACAAATAAATTATATCATATAAACTGCCATACTTCTCTTGTCGGTGTTGCTTATAGGTTGGAAATCCTATATCCAAATCCTATTTCAAATAGTATTTCTTGCTTTATATTATACTAAAAATCCAAAAATAAAAGAAATAACGTTTACTTTAAGCAGGAAACCATTTAAATTTTCTGTATTAAACGATTCCCTGTGGCTGGACATGGTTCTCTTTAAGGAATGAAATATGGGCTCTGTACTAAGGGTCTGGAACATTTTGTTTTTAAAGAAGGTCAGAATATTTTTGGGGGTTTTTTTCAAAAAAAAATATGCAAATAAAAAGCATATTATATTATAAACCATTGCGTGACAGAAAACAATAATGTAAAACGCTCACAGTTACAAACCTTCATGATATGGAAAAGGCAGATAGAAGAATAGCCCTGGAAGTTCAATTTGAAGGAGAAATGCCAGTGTGCACTTTCTACATATCAAAATGTACTTACAATGCTGTCTCTTGATTTCCTGTGTACAGTCATCTATTTTACTTCCCCTTTGGGATTGGTACAATGGAAATGTGTAACATAATTAGCCTACCGGTGATTCCGGGATATATCTGAAACCTCAATAATACAGTTTTAAAAAGACTACCTGGTATATTCGTTTATAACAAATATATAGCTATTAAAGCACAGGTGCCCTAAAGTTACCAATATTTGGTTTTGCTTGGTGGAGAATTGGAATCTGATTAGTATGCGAGGCTCTGTATGACTAGTCTTTAAGTATGATAAGCCATTAGCAAATCTGATATCTATCATTTCAAATTGCCAGTTTATTGATCAACTAAAATATCACCGTATTTTATTGATAATCGATGGAGGCATATCGCAGTTTTTAGTTTCGAACGTGCCGCGTAGGTATTAATCGAACTTCTTTCAGACAATTAACACTGTTTAAATTTAATAAAACTTTTAAAAATACATATCTTCCATAAACATCAACCACCTCCTTGCGTGACTTTTCGTTCGTGTTACTGTAGGCATGGTTAATTTAGTTCTTTGCTGATAACGAGTCATAATGAGCATAATTAACACCAAAATAGGAATTTATCAAAACGTTTAGTAGGTATATTTTATCACTAACTAATATATTAACATATAAACTTTAAAAGATTGGAGAGCACATATGGCATAACGATATTATATTAAAATGGCTGGAATGTGTATTTTGCATATAATTATTTAATTGGTGATATGTTGGCAAGGCTGCAGCGGTAACACAAGGTCAATAACACACGAATGATTGAGGCCAGAGCTGACATTTATTTCGTCACAAATTAAGTGATTATTTGACAATATTATTCGACAAACTAGCAACGTTATCTCGGGTCAACGATAATTGTACTACTTTATCCTAAATATCCAAACAACCACATAATCATAATTACTCTTTTTGTTGTGAACTACTGCAATAGGCTGATATATTAAAGGCACTTACCGCCGTCAATGTGAACATTAAAAGAGAAGTTGTGCATGAGACAAAATTAGAATCTACTAAATCAGATTGCATGGTTTTTTAAACCTCAATCTAATTTTTACATGAAGACACATTTAATGATGAAAAAATAAACTTCCCTTAATTTTGAATTAATCTTACTGTTATTTTCCTCTTCTGTTTCACCATTAGCTGAGACCAATTTGGAGTTACAATATTTTGGCCCTAGCATCACTGAAGAGTCCAAGATGGACGAAACAGCTCCATGGTACAATGTAACACATTTTTGGCCTACTGTTATTACCAATGTTAGCTTATTTGAATTGTATGCATTTTTCATACAATATTGACTGCCGTTTGGCTATTTGTCTCCGGGGTTCTTTCGTAGACTGGTTATTTATTCCTTTGCATGAATTTCTAGGAGAAGAATGATTCTGTAACGTTTTAAATAGTTTAAAAGGCACTTTTGCGTTTTGTTGTATTACCACAAATTTGCTGCTCGAATTCAATTTTCAATTCGTTTGACATATATTACCAGTATCGAGTCCTAAATTGACGAAATGGGTAAATGTCATTAACACTTTGGCTATGTCAACAGCTTCATCATAAAATAGATATTTCATCACTGATATTGCTAATGGTTATTCTAGACAAGAATTGGAGTGTGTTTAGCTGAAACCATGGTGGCCACCTCAGGCGTCTAACCGACACCCAGACCTTCCATTGTAGAAGAGACGTTTTACACTCGCAAAAGAAATTAAGACTTGAAATAATTCAAATCCTTAAAGTAGCTATCTTTTTCCCCTCCTTAAAATTGTATACGTTTACATGCTAGTCATTATTACCAAGAATATGAACGAAACTGGGTTACGCTTTCTATGCTCGTTTTAAATGATACCTGCGGTTAAAAAATACCTGTATACCACACGGTTAACAAGACTTCGCAGGATATGGCGACCTCTCGTTTTCATGAAAATACAACACAGAGTAACGAAAATCGAAATTCTCTTTATGTCTTATGATTAAAAACACAATAAAAACGAAATGTTCGTGAACTTTATTCTAAAGCAATGATGCGCTCCTCTCCTAGCTGAAGATCAGTGTAGAAAAGAAGATAGTCCATAGTTCGATATCATTCCCGTGCAATAATCCTGTTTTGTTGGTCAAATAAAACTCGCTTTTGACCAAAAGAGGCTTCACTTTTTATCTCAAATCTATTTTACTTAAAGCGACACACTGGTCAATGGACTAAGATATACCTACCGGTGGGGTAAGGGTAAAGCATTTTCCAAGCAAATCCAACTTCGATCTTAAATAGCTCTTCCGAAAAGTTTGAGTCCCAAGCATATCGGAATTAAAAGAAGCGATTTTTCCAAATAGGATTGATATGTATGAATTTACAATGGACGCCGATTTTGTCTAATCATGATAATGATAACAATTTGATTTTAGGTCGGTTTGGTAGTATTTTTTTTAACTTCATAGCAACAGCTAAGGTAATTAAAGAACGTGCCTCCATGCGTGAAATGCATGCCTGCATGTGTATATGTCTAATGGAGGCGGTATGCTGTTTTAGTTGCCGCCTTGCGATGGAGCGGATCTGATGCCGACTTTATAGTGCCCTCTTACTGAAATACCCTGCCGAAGTCACCTAGCACAGTATCCCGCCCGGTCACATTATACTGACACCGGGTGACCAGGATGTTACCATTATCCTTAATACTGAACGTTAAGCAGTGAATAACAACTACCATTTTTAAAAAGACTGGTATGTCCCGGCCTGAGGACGGAACATATTGCATTCCTCAACGAGGCGAACGCTCAACATAAAAGCCAAAAGTGAGGTATTGTCAAACAAGGCACTAGGAAATAAGGTAGTTAGAAGTAGAAAGAAAAATAAAGATCCCAAATATTGCAATGGGTGTATCAGTGTTATTTTGGTCGCTTTTGCACACAAAAGCAAATCCCCAATTATGCAGGGGTACCCTCATTAGTCGCCTCTACGATACATACAGTGGGTAACAGCAGGTGTATTCTTTTCTCGATCCCCGACCTGCAGGTATAACATTATTTAAAATTTGTTTAATTTTCTCTGTCAAAGTTATTTACATTTCATTTGTCTATACAGAAAAATGTGGTATCATGATTTACAACAAGCTCGTTTGCTATTGCTTCTTTAAAACATTCTAACCTTTCAGTTTTAGTTTGGTGTGATCCTTTTTTGTGACCGTCTTTATGTTTATAATTTGTTTGATCAAAATGAAACATTGTCGACGGACCGTAAAACAATAATAAAAAAAAAAAAAACGGACTATTTGTTTAACGATAATTCCTGTTCCTTCCTTTTTTCTTTCGTAATGTGTGTACGCCTGTGTTACTGTTTAAGAGCATCAATGGAGGCAAGCGGCGCCCAAGAGCCATAGGATCAACCCCACACGGTACAATAGCATGTCTAATGTAGACCCTGGTGAGACAGAGCGGATATACAGCCTGATGATTTTTTTAAACCCATTGTAAGCTTGATGTGTATGAGGTAAACAATCACAACAATGGATACTGACGTCAAAGACTTTATGGGAGAGCTTTGCAAATCACAGCCGATAATAATCGCTTTAAAAGACTTTAAGTGTGAACTGTTAACCCACAGTGGAGGATACAAACCTCAGATATTTTATTTGTGATACAAACATATATTATAAGTGTGAGCAAGCAGCTATACAATGATTTAGCATTTGAGCTTATGTTGCTAATAAGTATAGTAACCTACCGGAAATGTTAGTGTTTAGAATAGCATATTTCGGGTTAGAAATAGGGTTGTATTATACATATTAGGATTAACTACTATATTTAGTTCATCAGTTCATTCTCATCATAACTGCGCAGAAACCCTGGGGTAACGTTCATGTTCTCTTTCACATTATAACATACTTCAACTATCGTTAAAACGTCACGACAAGATTCAAACGCAAATGACATGATCAATTTTGAAGAAATGTCAACAAAGTTATTTACACTATGCTTATATTAAGGCACGAGCAGTTGAATCAAGATACTTTACAAAAAAACTACATTGACATATCAAGTGTTTTATGTCGCCTAAATCTTACATAGCAAGTACTAAACCAGACGTGATGATGTGTTAAGGTTATGCACAGTGATCTGTGATTTTATCTCTTTATAAAAGTTAACTTCACTTTTGAATACTTGATTGATTTCTTATTAATAGGACGGTTAAGACAAAGTGAATTAGAAACGACATTTGAAAGCACATATTGAAAATTGCATTGTGGGATCCCCTTTACTATTTTGTGGGATATCGTGAAGTTCTTAGATAAGTGCGTTCTTTTCAAACAATTGTTTAATGTGCCCGAATATTGCCTTGCCCCACTCCCAACAACCTCTCTAAATTTTTCTGACTTGGGCAAGGCTGCTACTACTATTATTGGCGTCAATTGTGTTGTATGTTTAGCGATATCGATAGGTATGCCAACAGTACGAGAGGAGCCAATTTCACTTAACCACATCTGCACCAAGTGCAGTCATATATAATTGGCACTCTATGGTGAAGTTCCTGCGTCAACTTAGGAGGAAGTGAATTTTGTACCAGTTTATTACTTTGAGATAACGCTGTATTTGTATATTGATACACTATTAAATAGTTAACCCACAGTTGTCAACCTTCCTATCAATAGCAGGTACACAAACACGTAATACGTTAACATTCTATGCATAAATCTCTGAATTACAGTGCTTTCAGCAAGTGATCCACCGTACTCATGAAAATGAACAAGTTATTATAGAATAACTCATTCCAGACAAACCCACAAAACTATTTAAGTATGTTTCCGCAATAATTGGTTTTGTTGATCCGTTACAGTGGTAGAATCAATCACAACCTTCTTTGATGCCACTGTTGTCCAGTGCTACAGGGGTAAACGGATTGTGTTCCGTTACACTGTCGGGTTTCTCTGATACCACTGTTGTCCTATATATGTTACAGGAGTACAAGGATTGTGTTCCGTTACACTGTCGGGTTTCTCTGATACCACTGTTGCCTTGTGTTACAGGGGTACACGGATTGTGTTCCGTTACATTGTTGGGCTTCCCTGATACCACCGTTGTCCTGTGTTACAGGGGTACACGGATTGTGTTCCGTTACACTTTCGGGTTTCTCTGATACCACTGTTGACCTGTGTCACAGGGATACACGAATTGTGTTTCGTTACACAAGTAGGATTCTCTGATACCCTTTTAAACTATTAGCATATAACACAAAGCAGATTTAAAGCGGTTGAAAACGATGGATTTGAATACGTTTACTGGTCTTACATATTAGTAAACAAAGTTTATTTTTCTTCCAGCTGAAAAATGGGTAGTCAGTTAAACATGTAGTTAGACGCAACATATGTTCCATATTATAACATAAATCTCTCACTTGACAGATTGGAATCACTCGTTCTTAGTTCACAAGACTGCTTGACAAAGTAATTCGAAAGTAGAATGATTGAGACCTCCTGTTATTCAACCCTTTTAACGATTCTAGCTTCTTTTGATCCCATTTTTATACGACCGTCAAATTTGACGGTAGTATTATGTTATGGCGTTGTCCGTCCGTCCGGCGTAAACTTTGTTTGTCCGGCAATCTCCTCCTACCTTTTTCGACCGATCTATTTGAAATTTGGTATACATTATAATCATGATGTGAAGTTGTTGCCCCCTAAAAAGAATTTTGATTCAACATTTTTTTCCAAAAGTTATTGCCCTTTGTTCATTTCAGTATTTGAATTTTGTCCGGAGATCTCCTCCTACATTTTTCGACCGATCTCTTTGAAACATAACGAAAAGGCGATCATGTGTTAATGCGTAGAATAAGTAAGCATGAGTTCATATTTAAATTTTTCAATCATGTTTCGGCTACCAAAGCACAGAATATCAAACCCCAATAGGTCATCATAGTACCATTATAAGAAAACACGAGCGGAAGCAAAACGCCCAATATATACATAGAGGTGTAGTGGAGCTGTAGATACCTTCCTTATTATAGGTGTACATACCTGTGATGAGCTGATTTATGGGGATAATCTTTTTTTAGCCACGATTACATGATCAAAAGTAAACAACCGAAAGTGGAACGGAACACAAAAAAGACCAAAACAAAAGGGGTATTGAAAGCGTACACATGACGTTTAGAGGGTGGGGCTAATACTTAAGAAATAATCAACATGTGCGCGTGCATTACGGTGGAATATATAACGAGGGTAAGAAAATGTTGGTAAAAATAATTAACGAAGACCGCTTCGGCCTGAGTATAATGTTATCTAAATACACGTCATGTATGTACATGATATAATGTTATCTAAATACACTTCATGTATGTACATGATATAATGGTATCGAAATACACGTCATGTATGTTCATGATATAATGTTATATAAATACACGTCATGTATGTACATGATATAATATTATCTAAATACACGCCATGTTTATACATGATATAATGGTATCTTAATACACGTCATGTATGTACATGTTATAATGTTATCTTAATACACGTCATGTATGTACATGATATAATGTTATCTTAATACACGTCATGTATTTACATGATATAATGGTATCGAAACACACGTCATGTATGTACATGATATAATATTATCTAAATACACGCCATGTATGCACATGATATAATGGTATCTAAATACACGTCATGTATGTTCATGATATAATGTTATCTTAATACACGTCATGTATGTACACGCTATAATATTATCTATATACACGTCATGTATGTACACGCTATAATATTATCTATACACACGTCATGTATGTACATGATATAATGGTATCTAAATACACGTCATGTATGTACATGATATAATGGTATCTTAATACATGTCATGTATGTACATGATATAATGGTATCTTAATACACGTCATGTATGTACATGATATAATGTTATCTAAATAAACGTCATGTATGTACGCGATATAATGTTATTTATTTACACGTTATAATATAACCTATTATACATGTTATATATACACGTCATGTATGTACATGATATAATGTTATCTAAATAAACGTCATGTATGTACGCGATATAATGTTATTTATTTACACGTTATAATATAACCTAGTATACATGTTATATATACACGTCATGTATGTAGATGATATAATGTCATTTAAATACACGTTACAATATTACCTATTATACATGTTATATATTCACGTCATGTATGTACATGATATAATATTATCCAAATACACGCCATGTATGCACATGATATAATGGTATCTTAATACACGTCATGTATGTACATGTTGTAATGGTATCTAAATACACGTCATGTATTTACATGATATAATGTTATTTATTCACACGTTATAATATTACCTATTATACATGTAATATATAAACGTCATGTATGTACATGATATATTGGTATCTTAATACACGTCATGTATGTTCATGATATAATGTTATTTAATTACACGTTATAATATTACCAATTATACATGTTATATATTCACGTCATGTATGTACATGATATAATGTTATTTATTTACACGTCATGTATGTACATGATATAATGTTATTTATTTACACGTTATAATATTACCTATTATACATGTTATATATACACGTCATGTATGTACATGATATAATGTCATTTAAATACACGTTATAATATTACCTATTATACATGTTATATATACACGTTATGTATGTACATGATATAATGTTATTTAATTACACGTTATAATATTACCTATTATACATGTTATATATTCACGTCATGTATGTACATGATATAATGTTATTTATTTACACGTCATGTATGTACATGATATAATGTTATTTATTAACACGTTATAATATTACCTATTATACATGTTATATATACACGTTATAATATTACCTATTATACATGTTATATATGCAATAATAATAAGGTCTGTATGTACACGTTATTGCATCATCTATATACACGTTATTGCATAATCTATATACACGTTATAATGTAATCTACAATCACGTTAGTTTGTAATCTATTTGCACGTTATAATGTACTCTACATTCACGTTATAATGTAATCTACATACACTTTATAATGCAATATACATTCATGTTATAATGTTATATATATACACGTTATAATGTAATACACATTCACGTTAGTATGTAATCTACTTTCACGTTATAATGTAATCTATATACATGTTAGTATGTAATCTATATTCACGTTATAATGTTATCTGCATTCACGTTATTATGTAATCTATATTCACGTTATAATGTAATCTACATTCACGTTATAATGTAATCTGTATACACGTTATTATGTAATCTATATTCACGTTATAATGTAATCTATATACATGTTATTATGTAATCTATATTCACGTTATTATGTAATCTTCTTTCACGTTATTATATTATCTATATACACGTTATTATGTAACTATATTCAACTTATAATGTAATCTTTATGTAAATTATGTTATCTATACATTTCAAATATACACGTTAAAATGGTACAGCATATCAAAATGATCTATATTATCATAGTACAGCAATGCTACATATCACAATGATCTACATTATCATAGTACAGCAATGCTGCATATAACAATGATATACACCACAGTTATACAGTATGAAACAATGATATACATTATAATAGTACAGCAGTGCTGCATATAACAATGATATACATTATAATAGTACAGCAGTGCTGCATATAACAATGATA
>NW_018407163.1:835056-848131 GCF_002113885.1 Mizuhopecten yessoensis | reverse complement strand
CTTGTGATGTACCTGTAGCACAGTTTGTCCATGACACATATATACAGTAACCTCCCCCTTATTTTACTTGTGATGTACCTGAAGCACAGTTTGTCCATGACAAATATATACAGTAACCTCCCCTTATTTTTACTTGTGTTGTACTTGTAGCACAGTTTGTCCCTGACAAATATAAACAGTAACCTCCCCTTGTTTTACTTGTGATGTACCTGTAGCACAGTTTGTCCATGTCAATTATAAACAGTAACCTCCCCTTATTTTTACTTGTGATGTATCAGTTGCACAGTTTGCCATGACAAATATAAACAGTAACCTCCCCTTATTTTTACTTGTGATGTACTTGTAGCACAGTTTGTCCGTGACAAATATAAACAGTAACCTCCCCTTATTTTACTTGTGATGTACCTGTAGCACAGTTTGTCCGTGACAAATATATACAGTAACCTCCCCTTATTTTCAGTTGTGATGTACCTGTAGCGCAGTTTGTCCGTGACAAAGAAATACAGTAACGTCCCCTTATTTTTACTTGTGATTTACCTGTAGCACAGTTTGTCCGTGACACATATATACAGTAACCTCCCCTTATTTTTACTTGTGATGTACCTGAAGCACAGTTTGTCCATGACAAATATATACAGTAACCTCCACTCATTTTTACTTGTGATGTACATGTAGAACAGTTTGTACGTGAAACATATAAACAGTAACCTTTCCTTATTTTTACTTGTGATGTACCTGTAGCACAGTTTGTCCGTGACAAATATATATACAGTAACCTCCCCTTATTTTTACTTGTGATGTACCTGTAGCGCAGTTTGGCCGTGACAAATATAAACAGTAACCTCCCCTTATTTTACTTGTGATGTACCTGTAGCACAGTTTGTCCATGTCAATTATAAACAGTAACCTCCCCTTATTTTTACTTGTGATGTACCAGTAGCACAGTTTGCCATGACAAATATAAACAGTAACCTCCCCTTATTTTTACTTGTGATGTACCTGTAGCACAGTTTGTCCGTGACAAATATATACAGTAACTTTCCCTTTTTTTTACTTGTGATGTACCTGTAACACAGTTTGTCCGTGACACATATATACAGTAACCTCCACTTATTTTTACCTGTGATGTACCTGTAGCACAGTTTGTTTGTGACACCTTCGTTGACCAGGTAGCTAAGTCTGTTAGAGCAAAAGTATAACAATTTGAAGGCCAGGTTTTAAATCCTTCAGTATAACAATTTGAAGGCCAGGGTTAAAATCCTTCAGTATAACAATTTGAAAGCCAGGCTTTAAATCATTCAGTATAACAATTTGAAGGCCAGGCTTTAAATCCTACAGCATAACAATTTGAAGGCCAGGCTTTAAATCCTTCAGTATAACAATTTGAAGGCCAGGGTTAAAATCCTTTAGTATAACAATTTGAAGGCCAGGCTTTAAATCCTTCAGTATAACAATTTGAAACCATGGTTTTACTCCTTGTGTAGCTATGCTGATATTTTTATCTTATCTCCATTAGTTTTCATAAAAGTCATGCAAGTTATATATTCTTTATCTCCTCAAAATGTTAAATAAAAGTAGGTATATCGAATGCATAGCTACATTTTGTTGGCAATGGTACGGAGATCATTAAATCACAATTTATATAAAAACTTGTGGTCAAAACTGTGGAACTAAATAATGAATAATAAAGCATTGTGTTTAACCATAATTAAAATGGAAGTAACAGCGAACATGCCGTCTGTTTTTATGATGAAATGATTTGTTTGTTACAGTGAGTGTTGTGTACGGTTTTTAACATAAGTCCTCGCTACAAAGTTAAGTGGAAATACGGAGTTGTACCTATAAATAGACACACTTTCTCCAACTTATGTAACATATCTACATTAGATTGTAACCATCAGAACTACAATGTTAGGCCCAGAGAGTATTAGTGATAGTCTGCAGTGGAAGATTGACACAGATTTCTCAAAACCTACTGTTACAGCTGTTACAGGTGTATTTCAAGTTAACTTTAATAGAAAAAAGGATATGTTTACAAATGATGATTTAATATCAGTTATTACCTGAAGGACTGATTAAAAACTCTTAACTATACTGGGAATCTACCATAAAGGTAAACTCTCAACTATACTGGAAATCTACCATAAAGGTAAAGGATTAAACAATGTGTATTTAATATATTGCAGGGTTCTCCATTCAGCTTAACCGAAATTTTCGTCTTTCTAATAGTAAAACCACAGTCAAACTTTTGATGGGGGAATGGAAAACCCGTTTAATCCCTACTGTAAGGTGTTTTCCTTCAATTATTGTTTAATGAAATATGTTTATTAATTTAACATCACACATTTTAAGGACTTGAACGTTTTTACCTAATAACATCTTGTCAGCGTGTTTTCTTTTCTGTTAAATAACATATTTACTTCACCCTGACAAACAAAAACATTAAAGTTGCTGCTTAAGTCTGGCCAGTCTTTTTTTCGTTGGCGGTTTCGGAATTGTCAGGATACAGTATTGCCGACATCTTTAGGTCATTTGTAAACAAAACAAACCTTGTGCATATTCTAAATTTAAAAAAGGAAGGTACAAAGCAATGTCACACTTCGACAGTAAATGTTTATCCACAGCCAATGAAAGAGATAAACGTACTGCGAGTGGATTTATCTCACCATTGATTACGATGTAATCCTTCGGTTAAAGGAATACAGGCGGATACAATTATGAATGTGCAATTTGATATTGAATATGGATTCTTGGATTCTATTATTATTAATAAATTATGACAAGTTCAACTACCAGAAGTTATATTTCAAGAAATGTTTTGAAAATCTCTTACATAGCCTCTACTAGCCCCTGGTATCAACCGGAGCTAACGTATTGTATATTCGTTCATATCCAGCATATACATGTTAGGATTCCGCCGGATGAAATTGATTTTCCCTTAATCTAATAACATATGATTGCATATGCTATACCTGAATGTTGTAATTTATCAACGTTCAGAAATATCTCATTACATAATCTGATAAAGTGGCATTGTTTGGCCTTGGCTGAAGTGTGGACGTTATCATAAGATATAAATCAACGCTTATTGCATGACGGATTTGCATATGCATACATGTACATACACTTGAACACTCTCCCTTCTAAAGATAAACGACGCCCAATGTGTGTTATTGCAATTGTGATCGGCCTCAACGATAGGCAGGAAACTTCGTCAGTCGTTTTCAATGATATGTTAATGCTGCATGGATTAGTATACGGTGCGGGCCCCGACTATACAGACAGGTAATGATAGGCCATTGATCACCATATGTATCATAGTGTCACAGATCTACATAGACATGCATAAAGATTAACGTAACACATACACAGGTGATGCAACTTTAAAGTTATAATCTTTAACACATCACCTTTTACAGGTGCAATGTATAACGTGATTAGCACCACCGTATAGGTGTCTATACAGCTGTGATCGTCGCAAATCAACGATAGGACGTCCGTCAGCACGTTCTTATATTTGCTATGTGGTTAACTTTCGCAGCACCGTAAATGATATCATCTTTCTTTTTCTTAGAATTTATTATACACAATTAAAATACCTTAAATGTTGAAGAATAATTTTCCCGATCCTTTGGAGATTCTTTTTGTAAACAAGGATGGTAAATCCCTGTTTAAAGAATGGTGGCACTTTCTTTTCTTTGATGATAAAGATGACAATTTTCAATAATATAAGCCTAGCTATTCGAGTTCCTAGATTTGGAGGGGAGATAACTGCTTACGCAGATGTTGTGTTCATCATTAAGTTCAGTTAGTGTTATGCTGTCAACACCATCAGGAAGTTTGGTTGTTTTGATGTCCTAGTAATGCCTTTACAAACTGCACAGTCGTCTGAGCCTCAGCGGTCTGTATACGTGAGATGGAGTTAACAGCTTTCCCATTGGCAGTGTAATATATTCTCAGACAAGCTGAATTCAAGCAACCGATGTTCTTGAACACATGGAGTGTCTGTTTCCTTAGTAGGTGTTCACTGTAGGTCTGTTTTGAGTTGTCGCCAGACTGATGGATCGCTTCGGTTCCTCGGTTACTTCACTTGTTATACTCTCCCTAAACCGACAATGTCTAATCTCCATTGACGTTCTATTCATGCACCGGGTCCAATACTATAGGCGAATGGTCAGGGTAGGTTTGCTTTAATTTTGAGACGAACTTTCTGTGAGCTAGAGTGAATATACCGAGTTGTTTTTATAGACCTGGTTTACATTATTTTCGTCAGTGTCACCAAAATAAATCTGCTGTACTCATTGCAATATTTGGTATCTTTTTTTTTTTTTCTTATTCTTACTACCTTTTATTTCCTAGCGCCTTGCTTGGCAACACCTCACTTTTGGCTTGAAATTCGAGCGTTCGCCCAGGTGAGGAAGGCAATGGGTTCTGGTCCCAGGCCGGGACATACTAAAGTCCTTAAAAATGGTAGTTGTTATTTCCTGCTTAACTTCAGTATTTAAGGGATTGGCAACAACTAGTTCACCCGTTGTCAGTATATTGTGACGGGTTGGAATGCTGTGCTGTGTGCCTTCGGCATGGTGTTTCAGTTAGATAGCACTTTAAAGTCGGCATCAGATTCGCGCTATCACAAGGAGGCAAGCACTCCAACATACCCTGTCCCCTGTATATACACACGTAAGCATGCAAACACTACTCACACGGAGGCACGTCCTTAAATTACCTTAGCTGTTAATAGGACGTTAAACAAAATTAAACCAAACCAAACCAATCGTCAATGGCAAGTTGTTGTAAGTTGAGTGGCAAGATCGCAAGCTAGACTTCTGAATGACATCCATCAGTACATGTAGGTTCTTCATACCGATTCCTAGGAATGTACATGTCGCTGGTGCTACTGAAGGCTTCTCGGTAATCGTGTGTACGTTTCTTGCATTGTCTAATCCAGAGTATTCTTTGTCCTGGTTCCTTGTTAATTGTAGTGACAGTTGTTTACTTGGGATGGGTCTGATGTTAAAGTAAAGGTTGTATAGAAAAATAATGGAACAGTAGTGGTGACATGTTCAGTTACCATCCCGTCAAGTGGTGGTTTTTTTAATTGATGTCCGATGCACTAATCTTCAGAAAGAATTACTGCATGTTTTCAAAGTTATTAAGCTGAAGACGCAGGAAAACAGATAACAGGTTTAATAGTCGATGCCCATTATCTCATTGTTGCTCAATGTTTAATAGAATTTGCTTGGAGTTATTTAAGGTTTGATCCCCCCGAAAGAAAGAAAAAGAGAATACCGAATCATATTTAAATTATAATTCGAACTCAAAATTGATATATCGAGGGGAAAATAAGATTAAATGAGTGATTTACACAAAGACCATAAAAAAATGCAAAAGATAATAAGACTAGGGGTTGCGGAAGTGAAAGCGTGTTCGGATTCATGGATGCCACCTGCCATAGAATCTAGGTCCAATCCTATTAGTGCCACGACCTTCTAGCGAGATTGGGGTAGTAACAATCAGCAAGGTGCAGTGATGATCTTTATTAAAGCATCGAGCTCCACATCACACAAAGAAACAGCAAGTTCCCTACAATATCACGATGGCAACCATTGACTTCTTCATCCATCTGCATATTTGGAAGACCTGTATTGTGAGTCAGCACCGAAGTGTATCACCAAAGGCATGATATTCGGAGCACAGTGGTGAACAACATAGTTTGGAGAAGCAGTGGTGGTGTTACTATCGAAAAAGAGAAAGTTCGTGAAGGGAAAATCAAAAATTGTTCTACGTCTAAGCAGTAAGTCGTCCATTCGGTCAGTTGTAAGTAAAGACAGAAGAAATCGACGGAAGTAGAAAATTATGTAGTATCCTTGATTTAAAGCTCAGGAGGGTATTCACGATCGACGGTGTCAATAAAGGTTTTTGTTGTTTTAAGACTGCACATCGTCAACATATCTAAATGCGAAATTGAAGGATTTTACTAGGCTTGTGTTACCAATCCTGATAAGCTTTTAACAGTCTGATATTGAAACAAGAATAAGTCTTCGAGAGGATGGACACAGGTTGATTACATAGGGATATCTACAGTCTGCTGGACTATCCTGCCACCGAACATTGATATTTTTATCCAGGAACTCAACCATTCTCACAATTTTTCAAAAAATATATATAAATATAGCTAACAGTCATATATTTATATCACCTTTTCCCTTTCTTCGAAAAGAATCCCCCACAATGAATGAACAAATCCGTTTCTTCAGTTTGGTATACGGTATGTTAAAGACCAACCGATCTTTTGAATTTTTCAGAATGCTCATTTGATTAATCCTTCAGAAAACTGTCACAATACAACTGTACTACTGATTTGATATTAGTAAGAAGTTTGGATGATGGCTTGGTTGAGCGACAAGAAGAACCAGCGATAAAAAAACTAATTTATAAGAATTATTGCAGAATTTTGGAATCCAGTACAAACGAGGCGAGCCCGTACCCTAATTATTAATGGGTAGTCGGAAAGCTTGTCATACGGAATCGCAATTGTCTGCAAACACAACTATGTACCTATCATACAGATCGTTGACCGTTGTTTAGACATCGGGGACAAGGAATACAGATGATTGTTTTGTTTTCATTTTAGATTCCAAATGCAAAGTAATTTTTAAATGATGAATCTGATAGATTTGACCCATCATGAGGTTAATTCATTGTCTGGCGTAGTCTTTCACAAATCCATCCGTGTCTAGGAATTTACATTTCCAGTTGACAGTTTGAGACTCTCGATACTCAGAACCCCTCTTAAATAGCTGTCACTCTTTTCATAGTTAGATTGCCGGTCACTGTGTGTCCAGCTGGACCGTAGTAACATGTGGATGATGATAACGTACTGATGGATGAGTTATTTATTGCCATATACACCCAGCTGTTGTATCGTTTTCTTGTAGTTGAAATGCTGGAATGAAGCAATGGGTTGAAACAACTTCTTATCTGAATCACGATGGGATGTTAGCTTTGACGGACTTTTGATAAAGGTATAACTGATGTCAATAGCATTCATACCATTGTGATCAAATGCGACAATGATGAAACACATCGTTACCGGGAACGCATGGCTATTAATACGAACAGACTTAAAGTTTGTAGCTTGTACCATATCCTCAATAATTTTATGAAGTCTCAAAGCAAGATCCTTAATGTGAACAGATCGTATTACAGAGATCACAGAGTATGCGCCTACAGTGTGATCATATTACAAGGATCACAGAGAGTATGAGCCTACAGTGTGATCAAATTACAGAGATCACAGAGATAATGCGCCTACAGTGTGATCATATTACAGGGATCACAGAGAGTATGCGCCTACAGTGTGATCATATTACAGAGATCACAGAGACTATGCGCCTACAGTGTGATCATATTACAAGGATCACAGAGAGTATGAGCCTACAGTGCGATCCGAACATGGTGGACACCCAATGGCTTATCTAGAATTTCCACAAAGTCTTCAACCGTAACACTGTATCCTATTGGACTATTGCTTTCAGTAAAAGGATTTATGCATGACCTCTTTATGTCTTCCTAAAGGAGTGAACAGATACATTGTATCAGTAAGACTTGATCCTGGAGTTCATAATTTTAACAACGAAGGCCCCACTTAGATTGTGTTAATCCTTTTTAACTTGTCAGCTGCTCTCTCTAGTTACGTCATGGTGGCTATCACAAATTCAAGTTGTTGAGAAATATTATTTTGATTAATGTTCCATTTATTCAATAGTTGTACACTTGTTATCGACCGAAGCCGGATGTTTAAAGTATTCGCTTTGTCCGTGTTTCCGTACCGTTCATACGTGCGAGCTTCCGTCCGTGCTGATTGCGGTTTCTGATATCTCAGCCACTGTTTCATAAATGGGCATCACACTTTGTGTGAAGCATATTTTGACTATACTATTCCCTGTGTTGACCAGGACTTAAGGGCAATAAATTCTTCGAAGAGAATTGAATCTGGATTCCAGGAGTCTGGAGAGGTTTTTGGCTACTAGTACCCTTTAGATATCTGAATGACAAGTGCATCTATGGTATGTTATCACTATCGTAGATTCAAGTAGATTTTATTGTTGACATCTCAAGTGGTTCCGGTTCCATTTGTTCTATTGGCATATGCAATTCCTTCATCGGAAAGTGTTTTATGGGGTATGCACAAGTTTAATCATATTCTCCAAAGAATCGTCTAGACTCGTACTGTTAATGTTGGGGTTGACTAGTCTGATCGTCCAGGATTTTAAACTCTTTTATGCACCTACATCGCCACGCCCAGTATTTGCGTCAATGGCGGACGGGATTCAAGAATTGTCGCTTGCGACACCTGCAACAAGAATAAACATGAACGCGCAAGCAAATAGCCTTTTATACTTTCATAAAAGTAGGTGCTTTTTGGATCGAATACATGCTATGATGCGTGTTGGGATTAATGTATATAAGTCCTGAATACGATCTTGCTGAAATTCTGCAATGTTTTATGTATAATTTGGAACAAGGGATTGTGGGTATTAAGTTTTGTTCCCCACGGTCCTGGATCTTCCTCTTAGTTCTGTGCCAACAATTTTCAATCATGTTTATGTCCTGAACTGACCACAATATATAACGCATATTATCATTCTGCTTATATTGTTCAACTGTGGTGAGTGTTTGTGTGAACACTGTACGATCACCCGTATTGCAGTTTGTTAGTTTGTTGTCAACCCGTAGTTTTTCTCTTTATAAATCAATGATTTAACACCCTTTGTTTTCTAGAGCTCGTTTGATAATCCGATCCTCTACGGAACGGGGTATGTTCGAGACTTTAATTCTTGTTGTGGCCAATGGGTCGTGTTTGGGTGTGGGTTATCAACACATAAATACGCTACACATTGCCAGTCCTCTGAATACCACTTAACTGGTCAGGAAAAAGACATCCAATGCTATGAAACACGTCTAGATTGTTGAGCCATTGTTTATTACCTGTAACTACAGGCTTGGCGGTACCGTAGCGTTGATGCGGTAGATAAGCGTCACCTCCATGTCCGGGATCGGTGACGGCAATAAGCGGCGTTTGTTTCTGTTCACCCGCTACTACACCGGAGTAAGCTCGATGTTGGTACCTGACAAATACAAATCCGGATTCATACGTTCCTTAAATCTGCTGTATATTGATGTATTCAGTGGAACAATTTTGCTTCACTTAATTCATCGATTTTAATTTTGACTTAATTTTGAATTGTTATTTTAATCGCACCGGCCTTTCGTGGTAAGCGGCAGATAACTCCTGGATACATCATTTGTGTTTCAAAACCCTCGGTAAGTCTCGGTTTTGTCCAAATCTTGTAACCTCGCGTACAATACAGAGCTGAATCCGAGTACTGTACCTGTTCATGAACCTGTCAAAAGACTAAGTAAAATCGAATATAAAACACGGTCTTTCCGCAAAAGCGAGAAAAGGGGCGTTAACTGTGACGTCGAGACATTGTCGGCGGCTACAATTATAAAATAGTGACTGCATGTCTGTGACTATTTAATACTGTACATGATGGCCTCCACACAAGCATCTACAACATGTACGTGTTGGACACTTACAAATCTGGGCACGTTTGTTCAAAGGTGATTAGCTTAATTAGTGAGTAGCGCGATTGTTTGTGGACCTTTAGAAATCAACCATTAACACCGTTAAACTTTCCAGTTAGTAAACAGTTTAATAGAGTAAAATTACATGCGATATTACGAGTTTTAATCTTGTGTATTAACCGAGTTATTACAGATCGAATTGTGAAAACAGTGATTAAGCTAATCCCCTTTTAGACCAACTGAGCCATAAAATTTAAATTTGCCCAATAAACTCTTCGGAATAAAGCATTTCAAGGTTGTTGAACCATTACTGACACTGCAAACATGTTGTAGTTCTTTAATTGGTGTCATGTTTAAACACGTGACCAACCGCCAGGCTTGATAACAACCAACCAACTTCGAACCCTGTCCATTCTATCATTACGCTGCCGCGCAATTATTTTAATTTTCATCGAAGATATGAGACTAGTCTACAAAAAGCATTTGAATCACATGGGTGCAGAGAAGAGAGCAGAACACTGGATACACTACGACGAGTTCTTTCCCTGGGAGATGGGTGGGGTGGGGTGGGGTTCAGGGGCGGTTCCAGGATTTCCTAAAAGGGGGGGGGGGCCGAGAATTTTTTTCTCAATAGTCAATGATGTGCTGCTGAGCACCCCGAGCGAGTAGCGCGAGGACGGGGAGGGTACGGGAGGTGGTCTTCCCCCTCCCGTAAGGGGGTTTGGGGGATCTCCCCCCCAAAAAATGTGTTTTCTAGAACGTCTCAGAAGCGATTTCCCGTGTTCTGAGGATTGTTTTTATGTTTTATTAACAAGAAGAAAAAAACATATTTTAAGTATGGCCCAAAGACTTTTTTTGTGTACTGGAAAGAAAATAAAGTCTCGGTTCAAATTCTCTATCAACAGCGTGTTTTAGAAGTCAGATGGTATTATAATAGGGGCAACCTGGTGATGACAAATGTATGAATCCACAGGGGGCTTGTTCATTATTACCTAATTTGGCGTCCGGCCCGCAAGGGGGATACGAGAGGTCCACCGTCAAAAAATAAATGTAGGGACGCACAATATCTAGTCTTCAGACATTGTACCTTCAGTACAGTACTTCATGTAATAGTTTGTCGTACAAAAGAAAAAATAACACCATAACATCGTTGCTGTTTAATTAATGAGTTACTCATGGCATCACTAAGTTGCTAAACAAACGGATAAGTTCAAATCAGTGCGACACCCAAGACCACTAGCTATATAGTCTCGCGTTTTATAATTGTTGACTAATTCACTAGTGTAGACAATGATATATCTGAAATGTCCACGCTGATTAACTCATGTAAGGGCGTGCATATTACCAACAGTGGTACATTTGCTAAACTATCTGGTTAAAATGGTACAACTTAGGAGGCACATACGCGTCACCTTTAAATTTAATTTAAAATTATCATACTTGTAAGTACAGCATATCATCTCATTCTGGTACGTACAACTTATTACTACGTACACAATATTATGCTGTGTGAAGATAATTTCTTGTACGTACTGGTAAGCTTTAAGTACCACAATGAGATATTGTGTTGTACATACAAGATAGTTAAACAGATCCAACAGTATATATAATACCAAAATTGAATGGATATGTTTAGTCGATTATACATAATATTGTCAGCCGAAAAAAACCTTTATCGTTCTTGTATAGTGATATGATTAATATCGCCCGGGCGGTTAGGAAGGTTACAATAAAAAGGATTTAATTTTCGGATCAACTATAACGATCGGTCAATGATATAATTATGCAATTTATGCTAGTATATTTCCGCCGAGAGTTGCAAGTTGCAACTTGGGGTTTTGTGGCAATCGGAAAAAAGGTCGAGGCCTGTAATCGCCTGGTGGATTTCAGGATGGAAAATAAAAGCCAAAACTACATGATGGAATTCTCAGCAGCAGCATATGAGATTTTCAGGAAAGAACTATATAAGCATCTAGAAGGAGCACCTGACATTCACCTTGATAACGTCCCAACAGTCGAGGGTACCGGTCTATGTATAAGGGACTCTATCTCGGTCAAGTCACGTAACACGAGACGACAACTATACAGGATAAATCTTTTCCACACCACTTGTAGAGCAGAAATCAACGGAGCCAAGGCCAAACAATTTGGAAAAGACCTTCACACCATGCTACAAAATGTAGGAAACTCAGGAAACTTTCGTCATCTGAATGACTACCTACAGGAGCAGCTGTTGACGCATGCCAAGGAACTGGAGAAGGGAGATAACCCCCCAAAGCCCTGCAAAGGAACACAGAAACTGATTCTTCCTCAAAAAGGCTGTGGGATACAGAATATGGATCTCGAGCAAGAAGAACCCTCACCATTCAGGCAGGACAATCTCGCTCTCTGCAACCAAACCAACCCCGCATACTTACCGACAACAATAGAAGAAGATGAACCTCAGCATATCTGCCCACACTGTAACCAGCCAACAAACCTGGATGACTCGACGGACTGCATCAACTGCACCCAATGGTACCACCTTCACTGTGAAAGGCTAAACAATGAGGCAATCAAAAACATAGAGGAAAACCCAAACCACAAATTCACCTGTAGCCCATGCAGAGTCGTTGAGGACGAAATGATACAGGAAATCAATCCAACAGTCAAATCTCCCAGATCAACTTTAGACTATCCACCAACTGACTCAGAAATAATAGATGCTGATGTACATCACTCCTATATAGAATGTGCACAAGAACAACATGAGGAGGAAACCAAATTACCACTACCACAGCCTACAGACCATCTAAAGGACACTGAGAACCAACCAAAACCCAAGCAAAGGAAAACCAAGCCAAAAACACAGACGGTAGACTACCTGGAAGAACAACTTAGCCACTGCAGATCGAAAATTGCACAAATGGAACAAACCAATCTGGACTATAAGCAAACCATCGAAATACTACTGCAAAAGCAAAGCCTAGGCGAACTGGGACTCTCATGCCCCAGCCAACACAGCTGCAACTGCCAACAGCCACACAATGAAACAAACAACTTTGAGGAGATCCTAACAACTAAACTAAAAACCTTCAAAGACGATCTGCTGAAAACGCTTGAGATTCAAAATCTTAAACTCCAGCACCAAGTCGAAACAAATAACCTAAAAATGAAGATTCAGATACTGAAGATGAAACAAGATCACTCCAACCAAAGCACGAGAAACCAAGGAACCCCAGGAAGCACTTCAAATACTCCAGAAACTAGTCCCACCCCAATCCACATGCATCATCCTGTATATGGCCAAGGAACACCCAACACCATGCAGTATCCGCCTAGTCACCTCACACCGCAAATGGCCTTCATGCAGAGAGGTCCTCCAAACGTAGTGACACCGCCACTACGCCCATATCAGCACCCACTCATGCACCCTCATTGTGTGCCGATAATCCCACAACAAGTTCCTGCTCACCAAATAATACCGCCACCAGCACTAAGCAAC